>NC_056479.1:14079516-14129516 GCF_008729295.1 Plectropomus leopardus | reverse complement strand
AAGAGGCAGATGATTTTCAGGATGAGCTGCCGAGGTTGTTTCAGGTTGAGACTGGTGGCACCTTGCCATATTATTCTGCCACAGTGTGAATCCAGGCTAGAAGAAGATTATTAAGTGTTCTCCTGCAGTACTGATGGCTTGTGTAGGGGCTGCTGATGCTGCTGCTGCAGTGTTTTGGTTGTCTCTCTGTCCCCTGGCTGTTCCTGACTTGCTGACTGGGGACCGCCTAATTGGAGGAAGCCCTGGAGGAGCAAAGGAGGAGGAAAGAGAGGCAGAGGAGAAGTAGAGGAAACGATGATGGTGGGAGATGTCAGGCATCATGCATTGTCTGCATTTACACCAGCTCTGCCTGCAGTGAAGTATGATGCTGTATCTCAGCGTATTACTGCTGCCATGACAAAAACAATCTGCAGTTTCTTCTTGTTATGATGAAAATTTGATTATTTTCTCATCATTAGATGCGTACATAAATGTTATTGCGGTACTTGATATTGTCTTAGATTTTGAAAATCGTATTATCATTGTCTTTTCCTGGCTTCAAAGGCAGCTTTATAGATAAGTGATTTCTGGACTTACCAGGCTCTTCAAACTGTTCTTTGCCTTTAAATGCTTATACCCCTTTTACACCAAAATTAGCATGTATCGTATGTATTTATTTATTTATTTATTTTACTGTCAAAACTAATAGAAAAGGCTGATATAGGTGACATAATTCATTTCCATAGCTAGTACTTCAGCAGAAGATGAGTATGTCTTTTTGTTTTTTTTCATGGTGTCGTGTTTCTTAGCGTCATGAAACGCGCTGGAAAACAGGTTAGTTGAATTATTTCACCGACATAATAGAAGTCCTTACATAAATCTTGGTCGTCTATGCAGTGGAAAAAGGTGAATACTTTTTTAATTGGTGCTACATGAACAGAGGAAAAAGGACAATGGCATTGCTCAAAAGGTAGAAAACCTACAACTACCAGAATGCATCAGACCAAGAAATGTGCCTACTGGTGAATGACGATATACAACCTCCATTTGGCAGCCATCCGGCTCCTGTGTTACAGTTAAATAGTAACCTAAAACATATTTCTAAAAACATTTGAGGTGAGGAATAGGCAAACCTGTAACAGAATCTTGGTTTTTAATTGATCTGTCCTGCTTAGTTTTACAGCTTGATCTCTGATTTTTGTTTTTTTTTTTTTTTATGTCTGTTTTCATTGTGCAGGAAACAGTGTGGTGCCCATTCCCTGCTTACAAACTCTTGCATAACAGCAAAACCGGCCATTAAAATACTTTTCCGAAAACATTTTAGGCAAGAAATAGGCAGTGCAGTAAAATAATCTTGATTTATATGCAATCAGCGTGGCCTAGTTTTACTGCTTGATCAGTTTTCGGTCTGAGTTGGAGAGACAGAGGGAGGGGTGGGTGTGTGTCTTGATCAGCGGTCTACTCTTTGTGTCCACAGTGGCGGCGGCATGGTTGGTGGACAATACAAAAATGCAAAAGTACAGCCTGTAATTTGGAGGGATATCTAGGCACTGAGCAGAAGGAGGGAAGTCTGCCATAGTTCATGTACACATACTACCCACAGTGTTTTGATACAAACCTGACTGAAAATGGGCAAGTATCCCTTTAACAGTAGAAAGCACCACGGAGACCAGTGAAAAATGTGTTGGTACTTTCAACTCTTTTTTTTTTCTTTCTGTAACTTATTCAGTCTCTCTTTCAAGCTGGGTACCATTTTAATGATGTTCAAGGGCTGCTTGGACAAAGATGGTTGGTATTTTTTGACTACATATTTTTGTGTTGTGTCAATAAAGAACAGAAAATTTGCACAGCCTTTCCAGTTTCGTGTTTTCATCACTGCCAGTCTCAGCCAGTAAATACCAGTGACCACTACAGAGTAATTTGTCCTGAAAATTAATGCTGATTATAACCTTTTCTATTAAATAACCCAGATGTTAGTGGGTGTAGTTTTTTGTCCAGTGGAATAGGGGCTTTAATCATATCCACATTATGGTGATAATTTATCAAAAATGTCATTGTGGAATTATTTGTGAAAGCACCAATAGTCAAACCTACAATATCATTACAATGTCAAATTGTCAAAAAAAGTGTTCAGCCCTAGGACTCAGAGCTTAGCAGCATTGTATATTATGTTCACCTGTTGAAGTTCATTATTGCTATGTTCTCTCGCAGTCATAGTTAGCCTTTGTATCCATCATCTTAAGCTCTAGTAGAACTACATGCCCCCCTGTCAATGCAAATTTCACACTCACTTTTCCAGTCCATGAGTACCTCTCCCACTCTGCCACCATCATCAACCCAAGCCTCTTTTGCCTCATCCCACCTGGACTGTATCTCACCATAAGAGGAGAGGATGTGGGTGGATATTAACATTCAAGACAACCACTTAGTGTGTCCAAAGATTCTGTCGATGGCTGTGTGAGACACATTCTGTGCAACGAGGTTTGTGTATGTCGGAGAGTGAAAGAAAAGCAGTGAGAGAATTAATAGAGCAAGGTGCCAGTCTTTCTTCTCTGCCCTTGACCCCGCTCTCTCTGCTGATAAGTGAGACCTCCAACTCCCATTTGTCTCTTGTTTTCTCTTTCAGACCATCATGGAGCAGTTCAACCCCTGCTTACGAAACTTTGTTGCCATGGGGAAGAACTATGAGAAGGCCCTTGCCAGTAAGTCCTTTTTTTTCTCATTTATTTTCTCTGTGCTCTCTGTTTCACTGCAGGTTTAGGCACACAGCCAAGCCAACACTCTCTCTGTCTCTCGCTGCATGTGTATATCTACCTTTCTATCTATCTTCCTCTTTGTCTTGCCGAAAAAGGACAATATTTATCCTCTTGTCAAATAGGCAGGCCTTATCATGTGGTGCACAGCCTCTGGCATGGCTTGTATAATATAATGGATGTGTATTCAAAGAAATACAGAAGGCCTTGAATCTGACGCAGACGTGAGGATCATAGTACACTGTCTGACTTAAATTCATACTGGAGAGGCCATCGAGGATGTTTTGCAGGCAATGCACATCACGCACCCTACAGATTATGCCTCGACCACACTGCATGTCTGAGCAGTGTGTGTTGACATTGGCACTGTTTGTTGTTGTGGCGCTGCTGCAGAGCTGCCTACTGCCATGACTACTGTATTTTTACAATTAAAAGCACATACTCTATGCATTTATGAAGCTGTGCAAGCTACTGTATTGTCAGTAACAAGACCCATCAAATATTGTGTCAACTGAAGAGATTCTGTAAAAAGAAACGCTGTCACAGGGTTGTAATTATTTATGTTTATGTTTATTTTGAAACAGAAACCAAAAAGGTTGAGTTAAACAGATAATTGTATTTTCTCATTTCTTTGACATGTAGCATTATTGAAACTGTAGCAAAAGGTGGTATAAAGTCAAAATAATTATCAAAAGACCATGTTCACCACCAATTTTTGCTGAAAACCATAGGCACCATGCAGAATTAAATGGTGAGACTACAACTGTCAGTTGTAGAATTCACAATGGAATTTTCAGATTTTTTTATTTGCACTATGACTCAGTAACAATGTCTTCAAACTTTCCCTCCAAAGCGCCCCTCAACCTCAACACAAGGCCGAACCCCCTCCATCCAAATAATTCAGCAGTTAGTGCCCCCCACTCCTTCCCCGGCCTGTGCTTCTTTCCCCTGACACGCACACTAACTAATCCCGGCCTTGGTGTAGGTAGGAGACAGACTGGTAGGGACTCTCTGAGCCATTAAAGACCCACTTTGCAGGATTGGCTCTACCCAAGGGACTAAGAGGCTCTGATTTGCGGGGGCAGGGGAGTGGGAGGACACACTTCCACCCATATGGTGTTATCACTGAAATTATCCAACACCAGAAATGCCAAAAGGGCTCCATGGGTAGGCCTGCTAGATCTGGATATGGACCCATTCCAGGTTTGCCAACACAGCAGTGAGTCGCTAAATCTCAAAGTGTAAAAGCAACAGATGCATACAACTGAGTGACTTCAACTGCCTACCAAACACAGCCTGGAACTTATTATACAAGTCCCCTGACAGCATGATGAGGACCATGTAGGTACTGAAAATGATCCTTGTCCTGATTAAGAAATGTGTGGTTCTTGCACCTCTTCTCTAGAGTGAAGTATGAGTGATGGATCAGTAGCTTGTAGATGTGCCCCTCCCTCCACCAATTGTCTGTCTGCCTTGCAATCAGAGATCCGATAATCCTCTCCGTCTGTCTCTGTGAGCCCCTCGCCTCACATTTCATTAGACAGGAGTAAAGTATCCGTATAGATCCAGCTTATCTACTCAGCCACCCGTCAGCTGCGCACACACACACTCACATGCTACAACAGCAGCAGCAGCATTGGCAAGTAGAAAGAGTCTGTTGCTTGGAGATCACTTTGAAAAATCTGCTCCCACTCGTGCCTACTCACACAAGCCCCTACCACACATGTGCAAATTCGCATCTACACATTCATGCACACTTTCCACATCAAGGCAGGCAGGGGGTCTGTTTGGCATAATGAGGAGAAATCAGCCGCGATGCTCTGGAGGCTCTCTTCTCAGTTCTCAGGTGTTTCCCCCAGCAAGAGCGAGGAAGGAGGAAACGCGCACCGTACTCTGCCGTTGACTCAGCTGTAATTGGGATTAGCATTAGCATATGTCCCTCAGCCTCGGAGCGGAGCTGTGAGGCTTGCAGCCTGGGAGACTTCCTCTATTGCAAGGGCTGCATCTGTCTGCTAGAATTAGCCTGCCTCTGCCAGGCTATTGTTGTAAATGTGTCTTTCACCTAGCAGCTGTCTGCAGGCACAGGGCCCATCTGTCACCTGGACCGCTGTTGAATTCACCTCTAAAAGCAGCGGCCATTACTCACTGGAGATGGCCCGATTGGCAGGCTGTATGGCAGTCAGGCTTAAATCACTGGAAGCTGAGTCTGCCCTGTGTGACCTTTTGTTGGCCAGCGTAGCAGCAGTTGGAATAATAGGGACTGAGGTGGATATTGATCTGGGCAACCAGGAGTACTCTGGATCTTTATTTAGTCAGCATGAAGGGAGAAGAGACATGGCTGCTGATTAGGATTAACCTCACTGACTGTTTTTTGTGTATCCTGGAGATCTAGGGCAGAGGTCAAGCATTTTGTGTGTACAAGATTACGTTTCTGTGATATCTTGTTTTACTGACCCTCGAACTTCCTTGTATGTTGTTGTAAAACCAGATTATTTTAGCAATTAGGTGACCTCACTAGATTGTAAAGCCAATTAGAGTAACATTACTACACTTTTTTTTATCAATGCTAGAGGGAACGACTCCTTTAACTAACCCCTCCCCTAAAAGTCATGCTGCAGTGTCAGCCACAATGAAATATGACAAACATGCTAAAAAAATTACTGTAAAAGTTAATCTGTTCACACCCTGTCTAATCAGTAACTTTCTAACATGATGCTGCCAAAATATGTATACATAGATTCTGTGATTTTGTCACATCTTGTGTTACCTGGTTATACAATCGTGCAGTAAAAACACTTGACAAAAGGCCAATTTATTTACATCACTGTCACATTCTGATAAACCTGAACATGTAAAGTTTCACCACAGTATTGCATTTGCAAATAGTAATCTTATCTGCAAGTGTTTACATGGCCTGACTAAGGCTTGCTGTGACATGTTGCAAAAGTAACAGACCTTTAAATTGTCTCCTAGGAATAAAACGGGAGGAAACTGTAAAGTATTGTACTGGAAGTCCTCCTTTCCCAAGCATCCTTTTCTATAATTCGAGCTAAAATATGGAATTAGCTCACAATTACTTTTCTGAAAGCAGACCACAGTTGACTAAAATTGTGAAGGAATTTCTAAAAGCCTAATGCCCTGAGGACTGTAACAAAGAGTTCAAGGCGTCAACCTGGCCTCCGAATTCCCCAGATCCCAATACGATTTAGCATCCTTTTGACGTGTTGGTACCTCAGAGGTCCTGTGCCCATGCCTCAACAGGTCAGTATCACTGCACCCCTAGTCTGCAAAACATAACAGAAAGTGGTAATGCTGTTCCTACAAGGTCAACAATATGTAGTATGACATAGTTTTATCTTGTTATCTGTGATCATGTTTTATGATATTTTAAAGGCCCTTCTAGTAACAGGCATTAGAAATTAGCAATACTGTGATACATTTCATTGGATAATTGTCATGCAGTTCTCTAGGCAATCTGTATTTGTCCCTTTCAAATAAACCATAAAATGAAACAATACAGCACAGTTAGTGTTGCAGAAGGACACCCCATCAGGTTGAAGTCATGCCAGTACAGGTGTGCCGAGCTTAATCCATCCAATAATCAACAGTCTCCCCAAGTCACGGTGTCACCCTGCTGTCCAGTGTTCAGACATATTGACCAAAAACATGAAATCGAATGGAGGAAGGAAAAGGCCAGTTGTGGTAAACAGCATGTGGTTAACAGCATGACATTGCTGTTTCCTTGGGGGGAACAACAATGTTTTATCACAGCTATTGGCTGGCAAATATTGTATTTTAGAGGTCCATAGATCAAAAGGAGTCCAGGAATGAAAAAAACACCCAAATATTGACTCAAACACCAGACATCATAAACTTATACACACACAAGTGAGCTGATTGACTCACTGGTCTGCACTGTGTACTTATCATAGATGTAGCAAATACAAGCTATTAAAAGCATGAAAAAACAAAGTGTTTCCAGTTGTTATCTGGAAAAAACTGATAAATTCAGAGCGACATTAATTTAGGCTTCACTGAGTGTGAAGTGTGGGGGGAATTTACCTAGTGCCAAAAACCCCTTCTAAATATTAAGCTTGCTCACTTGCGCTTTGCGGTGATAATAAACCAACTTTCCTTCTCATTATAACACAAAGCCTGAAACAAAATACAACAGAAAACACATTTTTGTGCTCATGTGGCTTCCACATCAAGCACAGATTATCTGTCAGAAAGTAATTTCCTCCTTGCAATCAAGTACACAGAATGCAAACAAGATGATGTTGAGTAATTACGTAGCAACATCAGTGTTGCTTATTTTCTGGTGGCGAGAAGCTGTGATTCACCGCTTCCGATGCCTCTGAGGAAAAGCAGAGGTGGAAGGAAAGAGTGCAAATGTATCAGCGTCACCGGCCAGACTGCTGACGACTTTGTTTACACAAAGACAAACTGTATTACACTTGTCTCTTCCATATTCATAGAGACACACTGCAGTGGTACTTTAAACTTAATAACCCCGTCTGCCTTCTTTTTGTTGTTGTTTTTCTTTGTCTCTAGATGTGACATTTGCTGCCAAAGGCTACTTTGATGCGCTGGTCAGAATGGGTGAACTGGCCAGTGAGAGTCAAGGATCCAAAGATTTGGGTAAGTAATTTGACATACACCTGACGCCCCCGGCTTTTTTCTGCCACTTTCTCTCTTCTTTTTTCTGTCTTTGTGTTGGCCGCAAGGGCCTACAACAGCAGCAGCGTACACACACACATACGCCATCTAACATCTGTGTAAAGCAGTGTTAGGGGGAGCTAAATTGCATTCAGAGAGACATGTGTGGGTTGATACAGGAGGTGTTTTTTTTTTTTTTTATTTGATTTTTTTCTGAATCGTTTTAATCCTTTAGCAGTTTGTTGTTAAATTGTGTCCTGGAGGAAAGAACTTATTTATTTATT
The DNA here is from genome assembly GCF_008729295.1 of Plectropomus leopardus. NCBI lineage: Eukaryota > Metazoa > Chordata > Actinopteri > Perciformes > Serranidae > Plectropomus > Plectropomus leopardus. The sequence goes on along the minus strand of NC_056479.1, from coordinate 14,121,841 downwards.
TATTTTTTCAATTTGCGGGCCTCCTTTTGTTGAGAGAGTGTTATCAGAGTTAGAAAAAGGTAACAATAATGAATCAGCACAGCCAGGTGGAAGCTGAACGTCATTTATTTACAGCCTTATACGCTGATGGTAACTTGTTTTTATTCAAGCTAAAGCTTAGAAAGGCCATTGTTTTTATATGACAGGTTCAGAGTTTGTATTGATTCTGTGTTGAAAAATGTATCAGAAGACCAGATGTTTGAAGTGTTGCACCTTATGTGATGGGTGTAAGTCATGTCAATTAGGTGTGCCTGTGTGTGCATGTGTGTTCTGGCTACAAATATAGAGGTCAATTGGCAACCAACACCTGGTCCTCTCATAGTGAGCTGTTTCCTTGGTGATGGGCGTCTGTATTTGCTGTCATCGGCCCATGGGAAATCAGCTCCTGTTTGAAGAGATTCCCTTTGCACTGATTGTGCTTTCGACTGCTTGATCTGCGTGGAAGTAGCTGTTGATTTGACGGGGCCTTTGTTGCAGTGGAGCTGCGATGTAGTTTTGGGTTTCCTCCAGCCCCAGCCAACAGGGACTGACATGAAAGTGCTCTCAGGATGTTTTATTCAGTAAGCGGCCCTCTCTCTCTCTCTTTTTTTCTCTATCTCTCTATCTCTGTGAGGTTTTCTATTGATACAGCAGTATCTTCGTGTTGAACTGAGCCTCACTTACAGTAGCGGGCTTTTCCAAGACACACAGCCTCAGCTGAACTTGTCACGAAGAGAGAGCAATGTTTACGTGATCGGACTGACAGCTGATCTAATCTCTTCTTGCACCCAACAATAGTGTGTCTCTAACAGCTAGGGATTCTTTTAAAGAATACTTATTGTCAGAAACTATTTTATATTCCTATGAGTGCTGCTCGACACCCCCTTATTCTTACACATATTGCCATGGGAATTTAGAAAATTTTGCGTGTGTGTGTGTGTGTGTAGAAGTATATCAATTTACTCACCTCCTTTGTCATAAGTATGCATGAGTGAACAGAAAACGGATTCAGTTTTCAAAAGCCCTGCCTGGAGGACGATCTGCAAAGGACTGGATATTTGCAATGACTCATCCTCTCTGTCTTTATATCTGTCTGTTTTTGTCTGTGCTCATCGACTGAATCTCTCTGCAGCTAAAAGTTGAAAAAGAAGGGTTGTGGTGTAGCTAAAGATATTAGCCCGTTGTTCATTGCCAGTCTCCAGCACAATGCACCAGCATCTAACACTTTTCCCTCCCTGCCACCATGGTCCCAGAGGGAAGGATTGGTGTTGTTTTATTTTCCAGCCACCTGCTTTTGGAGTCCCCACCCTGAGGTTAGCGCCAGTGCCCTGACCTCCTGTCAAAACCATGCACAGGGATGAGTCCCAAAGCTCAGGGTTTCCTCTTTGACCGGTGGTTGAGCACAGAAATATCCACAGAGTGGAGGAAAATAGACACTGAAGGTCAGCCAAACAAACCACAGCCCGTTTGCTAAGGTTGACAGCACATAGAACATAGAGGTGAGATATTGCTTGCGGAGATCAAACTTAATTTGATTAGAGAGTAAGCTCTTAAATCTCTGTTTTGCAATAAATCTTGTCCTAATCTTATTTTTTTTCCCAGGAGATGTTGCTATTTTCTCTTTAAATCAAATAAGTGCATAACATAATCATATAATCCCCAACAGTAACGTTCGGAAGTTCAATATGAATTCCACCCACTCGTAATGTGTAAGTAAATAAGAAAAACCTGTTTTTTAATGTAGCACTTTGTAGCAATTTTACACAATTTATATACAATCCCCCACCCCACACCCAAGACATAACACAGGGATGAAGATCTACAATAACACAGGGATGAAGATCTACAATAAGGCCTGCATATGAAAGAGAGTTCTTAGTAGCCACTTAAAACAGTCCAAATATTCAACAAATCTGATAGATGGGGGAGGATAATTCCAGAGGTTTGGGGCTTAATCACCAAATGCACGATCACATTTGTTTTGAAGGTGGAGCGAGGAATGGATAAAAGACTGAGATTTTCAAGAAGTAGATAAGGAACGAGGAGATCAGAAATGTAAGTGGGGAGCAAGGTTGTGCAATGCCTTACATGTAATCAGTAGAATTTTGTAGTGTATTCTGACTCTCACAAGACCATTGGAGGGATGCAAAAATGGGTATATTGTGTGACCAATGGCTAGTTCTTGTTAGTAGCCTGGCAGCTGCATTTTGAACCAACTGTAAGCGAGAAGAGCAGCTTGATTAAGGCACATGAATAGGTAATTGCAGTGATCTGGATGGCAGAAAATAAAATTGTGAATTAATAGTTCAAGACCATTAGAAGAGAACATACACCAAATTTTTGCGATATTTCTTAGCTGAAAGAAAGAGCTCTGAACTAGCTTGGTGACATGGTGGTCAAAATTCATAGACTGATCAAAAAAGATACCAAGATTCTTAGAGATTGGTTTGATTTTTTCGTAAATTGGGCCAATAAACTAATCTGCTGCAGTGGCAAATTTATCACAACTAGTAAAAAGTTCTGTCTTGTCTTGGTTTACGTGAAGGAAATTAAGAGACATCTAATCTTTGGTAGAATCATGAAGGGACGTCAGTTGATTTAGGTTACGTGGTTTGGCAGAATAGATCGGTGTATCATCAGCATAACATCAAGATGTGTCTTAGAAGTGAGTGATTGATGTGTTATGTATTGATGAAGATTTTAAAAATTGCACTGTAGATATTAAGGCATGAGGAGACATATTTTGGATCTCTCAGGCCATCAGACACAGTTCTGGGCTCACAGGCTTCTTTATGTTGTCGGATTTGAAATGTCTGGCCTTAGAAGTTGATAGAGATGTACATGAGTGTAAAGTCAGGCTTCAAAGCATCATGTTCTCTGAGTATAAACACTTATAGCCTTGATTTTCCACAGTTTGATCAGTCACATGATCAGAGGGCTTCATGTTAACAGTGTTTCTTTGAAGAGTTGATTGAGTTCATTGGCTGACGGAACGATAAATATCTTCTGTTTTTCCATGACCTGCCTATATTTGCGCATACTCACACATTCATTTGAGCGTATGCGTTTGAGCTCTTGTTGCAGCTCTTTAAAGCCTGTTAATTCCACCAAGGCTCTGTAAGAGACGGGCTGCAAATGGTCCCACCTACACACCTAAGAGTCGGCAGCTGCTCTCCATCTCTTTCTTCCTCCCTCCTCCCCTTTTTTCCTCCCATCTTTCACACACATGCACAGACAAACATTATGCTTAAGGGAATGAAATTACCTTGTGAAATAATGCCCTCTGTTGCTGTTTTTATTATTGACGAATCAGCATGAGCTGCACCCTGGTTTTAATTCATTCCTTTGGAACACAGCATTTTCCCACAGGGATCCACCCTTTTACTTTGTGTGCGTGCATGTGTTCATGCCTCTTTAATTGACTTGGTTATGTGCATTTTCTATGCATAAATCTCTTGTTATTTCTATGTGTTTATACAATATGAGTGCTCTTTTAATCCACTTGTGTATATCTCTGCCTAAAGAGACTCTCTCTCGCCATCCCCACTACTCCCACACACTCCCGCCCACATATCCTCCTCTGGTTGGGCTAATCATCGCCTGTCACTTTGCCACCCACACACACATGCATGCACACATGCAAGCCAACACACATATGTGCACACACACACACACACACATACACACACACCTGCCCTCCCTATCGTTCCCTTCTCTCCCTCTGTTTCTGCCATCCTCCTCTTCCTTTATCCCTCTCCGTGAAGAAGGAGTGAGCACTTATTACCTCAGTGACATGTGTGGCTTTCCAGCCCTCTGAAGGAAATACAGGAAATGGAGACTTTGTGGGGCTGGATACATTTACGACAATCTTAAACAACCAGCTCTACTTCATTGTGTTTATATTCGCCTGGATTAAGAGGCTTGTTATTTACGACCAGACCCATTGCCAAGGCAATTCAGAGGTTTTAACTCCCCCTGTAATTCCTAGTATTTTGATTTGTTATCAGTAGTAGTGCTCCTTTTATCTTTGTTGTAACTGACAGTGGTCCAACCCATCAGCCATCTTTGTGTTGTCACACAAAGCTTTTGAATGGCTCAAAAGTCAGTTGAAGCTTTTATTCAAGTGCTTGAACACTGAAGAGATTACAATGTCCAAAAAATGTCGTAACACAACGTTTGAATGAATTTAAACTTAGCCTTTCCTAAACTTCTTGTAGAATTAACATATGTGATGTCTCTGCTGCCTGATGTGACAAGCTAATGCTAAACAGTCTTATCTTTAGTCATGTTTTACTACTTATTGTTGAAACCAGCATTGCTCTTGAGTTTCTTCAATTGGGTGAGCAAAGAGTTAATCTGACTGATTGCATGCACTGCTGCCTTATCAGTTGACGGTGTGTTTTCGGAACACCCCCACTGGAGTTCAAGGCAGAAGCCTCTCAGTTTACTGTGAAATTTTAATTTCAACCAAAGATTATAGATCTTATTTGTCTATGTTCAAATAATATTTTGTATATTGAATAACATTGCTGTCACAGTGAATTTCAGTACTCGTTTTCGGCAGTATTTATACATCAGTTCTTGCTGCAGTTTCTCGCTCTCTGTTATGGTTAATGTTTACCACACTCATTCTGCTATTCTCTGCTTTTAAACAAAAAAAAAAGTTGTTGTCATATTATAGCCTTGTTCAGAGATGCACCAATTGTAAAGTTCTGGGCAGAGACCAATACCAACATTTAAAATAACAATTTCACTGATAGGCAGTAGTTGTTGATGTTTATTTTGTTATGTTTATTTATTTCCCCTTATGAGCCAGGAAAAAAAAAAATCTTAACTACATGTATACACTATAACAAAATACATAAATAAATAATAGCTGTTTTAAAGTCAGTCAGCCCCTTACTACACTTAATTTGAATGAGCACAGATTTAATCATACAACTTTATAAAAAACAACCTTTAAAATAGCCTTTCACATGAAAATCATAAAAAAAACCAACTGCTTAAAAACTGCTTTTTTTAATAAAAATATATCATTATTCCCTCTCTGTGTTTTTATATTGCTGATCAAAACATCAACAATTTTCCAAAATTTTACAAGATTACATTTGAACACAACATGATAATATTTTAATTTACCTTTGCCCAATTGTCATTTTTACTGAACAGAGCATGAATGCATCATGATGGAAATGATGCAACTTCCGTTAGTTATGGACATTTTGGCTAAAGTTAATTAGCTCTTCTCCTGCTGATTTCAACACAGATTTGTCGGTCAATACAGTTGAATTAACAGAGAAAAAAAAAGGGTACGCTCTCTGATGCGTCAATAGTGAGTTTATTGCCTCCTGTCGTCGTGATGACGACGCAGGCAAGATCTCTGTTTGTCCTAACCACAGATCCTGTTGTATCCATGACAACAGGACAATGTTAGTCATTAAACTCTGATTTTAAGCCTGCTCAAAATGGATGTGAAACATCAGAAAAACTTCAGTGAATGTCATCTTCTTTGCCGATAGGCTGGTGGCAGTCAACAAGGTGGTTATCGGCCGATATCGTATGTCCACAATGAGAATCTTTTTCCCAACGTTATTAAAATGGTATGGAATATCTTTATTTAAAATATTGTATCAAAGTTAGAAATTCCAGTATTGTGACAACACTATACATTTATACAGAAGGAAATAGGTTTCTTGCAATGGGGCTGTTAATGACTTGCTGTCATGGTCAGCTGTTGTTTTAGTGCCCTTAGGTGAAAGAGAGTTGAGAGCTCCTCTGAGCTTGGCGGGGTGTGTTCCACTGTGCTGTCCTACATTGCTTGCGTTTCACTTTTGGAAGTGTGTAAAAGTCAGACTACTCACTGAGAATCAGCCTAATTCTAGGAAATGTATGTAGCACAGTAATTTTAAAATATAAATTTATTTACTGCGGCTTTTCTTCATCTTGACCTCTGGTTAACAATTAAAAATAAACTCTCCCTTGGGTCGTTTGGCTGATTAGTCAGTTTTGAAGAACCTGGACAAGAGTGTGAAGTGCTTACAGTTCAGCCTTCGGAGCCAGAGCAAATCAAATCTCTTTCTCTGCTCTTATCAACTTCTATAACCTTGCTAATTACCAGGTTTTAATAACACACATGTATGATTCAGCACAGAGTTGTGTCTTTTGGGAAATTACATGCATTAGGAGGAGAAAAAATGGGGTCATAATGTAATCAACCAATGGATTGCTAAGGTTGCTGGTGGGGAGAGAGAGTGAAAAAACAAGCACAACAACAAAAAACCCTAGCCCTCCCAGTAATTACCTGTAAGAAAAAAAGGCTCACAAGGGGAAAAATGAGGCTGCAAACAGTTGTAGCATAATTGTCTTTTTTAGGTTAATGGATCTGGGACAGAAGCATTAAATTTCTGCTTGTAAATGGATGCCATCTAGAAGGCTATATGACATGTCTTTTGCTAAGAGCAGAGGTTAGCAGTGGTGGGTGAAGCATTAACTATGACATGAATGAGCACCCACTATTACACATTACACATGTATACACACAGTTCTCTCTCTCTCTCTCTCTTTCTCTGTTCCCCCTCTCTGTCTTCAGTCTGGCCTACCTCTCTCCTCCTCTAGCACCTGTCCCTGTTTAAATGAGAGCAGAGGAGCTCTTTTCTTAGCTCTGTCCCAACATCCCAGGGGTCCCTGCCTTCTCCTGCTCTATTTCTGAGACACGCAATGCATGATGGGAAGCCAGTGGCCTCTTGCTCTCCATCTACACACATTTGCATTACCCTTCATTCGTTCGTGGCAGTGACATGTGCTGCAGGTGAGCTTAGGTGCAGCTGGGATGGTCAAATCTGCACAAACAACTCTCTTTCCCTCTGTGTGTTTTCTTAACACACTCCAGTTGAGTATACAGGATATATTTCCATTCTGCATGGGTTAGGCTGGCATACAACACTGCAAAGCACCACAGTTTGATCCAATCAGTTTGTCCACAGTTTGAGTGATTTGATATCGTGATGTGTGGAAATCTGCATTGTGTAGGTGTGTTGGTTTCAGAGGTTGTCTGTGTTGATTACACAAGAGCTCCTAGAGTATTTTTAAGTATAGAAATGTCATCATTTCATGATATTGGGTGCAATTTGTCCTGTGTTTTGCATATGTCCATTGCTGTCAAAGAAGCTGTGTGTGGACCAAAACTAAAACTAAACTCATTTAAATGTAGGTAACAGCAGCATTTTTTTTCAATCCTGCAGTGTTTGCATCCTTTTTTCCACATAGAAGTTAGCTGAAATAATAATTATATGCCCACCATTGTTCTCCCTCATGAGTGCATGGTGAGACTTGATTACACTCTGTGTTTGGTGACCCTTATGGACTCTAATGACTTCAGGCTTTTTTACTGGCAAGATCAAATAACACACACAGTCACTCACTCAGGCCCTCCTTGAATCTCTATACTTCAACACATGCTTGACTCTGCTGTTTTTCTTACTGTGTGAAGGGCTCTGCTACAAAGCTTTGGAGAAAACTGTGCTATCATAAAGGCTTAAAAAATGGTGTTTGAGTTCACTTCAGGTTCTTTTCTGTTACATTTGAGGTATCACTTGTTATTGCTGCATTCTTGAGGGATTTCCCCATCATCCAGTTTTTGCTTCAGTACTTCTGCATGCCTAAATTGCAGAGCGCTTACACAAAATGAGATGATAGATGTTCACTTCAGGTCTCTCTTATCTGGTATTTACATTTGATGTATCAACCAACTTGTTAATGCTTTGCATTCCATGATATGGACTTCCCATCTTCATGTCACCCACATTAACATTACTAAAGCCTGTTTAACGGCCCATCCGCAGTCTGAAAGGCTGCTGGGGAGAGGAGTGTTAAAAGCGACGTGTGTGAATGGGTCGTTCAAATACCAGCTCCAACCAGGAGGGAGAGCTCTGAATATGCATATAAACACTCACACACACTTTGGTCCCCTCTTGGCAAAATCTGAAAAATTTCACCAGAGGCCATAACACATGACTTTATGATGATTTAGAGCATGTCCAAGTGGGGACTTAAAAAATGTCCCCTGTTAGTTTTGCCGTTCCCTGTTGGTGACTGTGTAACGATGAGTATGTTCCCTGTTATATATATGCGCGAGTGCACACACACACACACACACACACACTCTTTAATCTGTGTTTCATACTCAGAATTACTGTTCCTTTTCTTAATCTGTCAGTTTTTTAAAACTCCTTTTACCATTGTTTTACTGTTTTTCTCCCTACTTTGTTGCGCTACAATTCTCCAGAGTTTGTCACATCAGTTACAGTGCTATTCAGTGCTAATTTGTCACTTTTGCTTTCAGCAACAAGAAAAAGCAGATATGTTATTATCGGGAGGGGGTTTTGTGCTGCAGTAATAAAAGTTTCTCTTAAGGCTGGTATACATTGAAATTGATAAATGCCTCAATAGCAAGGGTCTGATTTGTTTGTTTACATTTTTTCCTGACTACTACAACAGCGTAGATGGATTGCGCATGCCAACGACGTTTTGTCAATGCGTGTTGACATTGGACGTAGGTCGCAGCCTGCGATTCAGTAGGTGATGTCATCGTCTGCATAGATCAAACTTAAGATCATTCCGAAGTTTATTAAAACCTACGTTACACAGTGTAGCTTGCACTAAACTAAGACTGCAAAAATCTCTTTGCAGGAGGCTTTAGAGGACACACTTTTAATGAGAGTTTAAGTCATGGATTGCTTTTGCAGCCTTCTTTCTGTCAATTTACCAACTCTCTGCTGTATCATAAAACCTTGTTTCAGTCATTGGAAATATGATTATAAAAGATTATATTTCATGACGTATATGATAAATAATCCAGCCCACTGAGATAGTATGCTACGGACCAATAAACAACTGTTTAGCAGCAGACATATCAGCCATGCAGAATGTTCTTAGCTTGTGCGTAATAGAAGAGTGCTGGAATTTTAGAGCTGACACGTTGTGAAATGTTATGTCAGATTTATGTTTGGTTTAGCCTCGCAGATAGCCAAAGTCCACTTCTGAAATGGCAACTTTTGTCATCAGGTATTGAGAATGACACCTGAGTTTTCTGTATAGACGGTATAAAACAATGGACATAGCCATAATGATGTCACCCATTGGTTTGTGGACCTGTGCTAAAGCTCTGAGTTTGGCGTTTTTCTTTATTTTATCATCAAAACAAAATAAACTTACCGAAAAACATGAGCTTCCAATTCCTTTGAGGGTCTCTTCATACAACCAAATGCAGAACATACATTTTGAAGGTGAACAAAACATTTCAGTTATGGCACACTTTCATGAAAGATTAACTCAATGAAACAGCGACAGCTATGGCTACGCCTCTTCTCTGTGAATCAGGGCGTACACCATGATGGCATTACCTAATCAATATGGCGCATTGGCAGCAACTTGTCAACAGACAGGGCCTAAAGTTGTGCATAATTTTAAACCATATCAACATTAAACAGGTGAGTTATATAAGTGAAGAATCCCCCCCCCAGGCAGCAGCCATGTATGGGGAAATTAGCCCAAAACTGGTCTTTGTACCAGGCTGTAAACATGGTTATTTTTGCTGGAAAGTTGGGCATTTTAACATAAGAGTTTATGGAGATTGACTCACACTTGGAGCCAGTCTGAAGTGACCATTAAATGAACTGCTGTTTTTGGCTTTTCCGTGACAGCCCCATTGGTTTTCTGTCCCTATTCCAGGCTAATTAGGTAATTTTCATAACTTTAACAATAACTTTATTGTAAATTTTGCCAAGTTGTAATCATTTTGTTATAATTCAAAAACTTCTGGTCCCATGAGGCTTTGACAGCCATTCTGTGACTCAGGACTCATGGGATATTTGGTTGTTGAGCTCAAAATAAACTAGTATTGAAATATGCTATCCTTGTTAAAATGACGACATTGCTTTGTTATATTTCAGCTTTTTGCTGCATAAAATGTGAATGCTTGAGGGTGGTGGAACAAAGGCTTAAAAAGAGGCCAGGATTTTGGCTCACTGATACCAGATGGTTTGGCTTTGCTATATACACTCTTATCCAGTAGGCAATGCATGATAACCTACCTTAGACCTTCTTGGAATAAATGCAAAGATTACTTGCAACTGTCCTCTGGCCCACTTCTCTTCGACAGGCTTACATGTCTGCTGTTAAGCCTTCATTGTGGCCTAAATGTGTGACACCATTGCTGGACAAACTTATATTTGGCTAGTAGGTTGGACAGCTGTGATGACTGAGCATCCGGTTTTAGCAACATGTCATATATACAGTATATCGATATTTTTCTCCTGTGAATGAACAAAGTAGGAAAAGAGTTCAAACTGAGTTTATCCTCCAGTTCACAAAACTGCAAAATGTGTGTGTGTGAGAGAAAAAGAGAGAGCGCGAGGGATGGATGAACTGTAAGCATAAACTGCCCTCAGTCCCAGATTGTGCTTAGATATTGTGGTTTCACAGGGAGTGTACTCATACACATGTACACAAATGCACACACCTACACACTCACATGGCCACCCAGACTCGCAGCTATTATCTGAGTCTGGCACGTTATCCCGCTGCCCCATTATAGTTGCCACTTGTTTGTTTCCCTTGTGACTTGGCATTCTAGATAGAGAGGTATTAACATCACTGTACTTTTTAGCCACAACCACTACACACACACACACACGAAAATACACACACTGTACACAAACTATCCAGATGGGATCACTCCATTTTCCTCCCCAGGGAAGTGTAGATGCTGATGTAACGAAAACTGATAGTAAGGGTCGAGATCTTTGAACAGTGTTTTGTAACACAGCACTTTGCAGCCGCTGGCCCTCATCTTGCAACTTCTCCCATGGCAACGACCCTAGCATTATCCTGCTTCCATGACAACCCGTAGTGAATCCGACTTGACCTTCACCAGTGATTCAGTTTCTCTCCATCCACCTCCATTCTCTCCCTCCCTCCATCGCTGTCTCTCTTGTTCTCGCTGTTCAATGTTGCAAACTTCCACTTTTTTTTCTGCACCATAGCCCACATTCTGTTTTTCTGTTTTTTTTCTTTTTCTCTACCTGTGTGGGTGTATCATCGCTCCTGTTACACAAGCAGTCAATACATCTACACAAGCTGATGTCACACTTCAGGGGACAGTCTGTTCATGTGCACCCAGAGTTCTGTGTCCATGCTTCCTTCTCTGACTCAGTTGTTTAAGCTAGCAGGCATGTGGTTGCTTGTCGCGGAGCTGCAGGTGCAGATCAACCTGAGCTCACCTCCTCACAAAGGACCTATTGTTTCCTCTCAGCCAGGGACACAGGCGGAGTTAAAGCCAGCTTGGGAGTATTGATACAGCAATGACAAAACTATGAGAGTTTATTTGCTAGTGTGTTCGTGTGTGTATGTATGCACATTCTGTGCACATTGGTGAGTTTGCTACACTGACTATTGACTTGTCTGTCATGTCACCCTTAGCTGGTATGCGGATATCCTCGTCAGGCTTGCAAATCTTCCACTCAGTCTCGCAGGTTGTGTCATGCCTGCCAGATAATTTCTGCACGAAACAATAATGTTGCACAACACATTCAGATTTTCCGCATTATGCCTCTTTATTGATTCTTGATTGAATTCTCCGTTGTTAACTGCCCCTGAAGGTTCCAATCCAATTTTCTGTGTTGTTGTGTGATATGATATCGAAGTTGCCATGGTAACTGTTTGCATATCCAAGTGTGGATTTTTTTTTTTTCTATGCTGTGGCATCGTGCATTGTGCAGTAATGAAACTGCAGATGACAAGAGGAGATCGCTCATAGATTCATTCAGTCTTAACCCTTTGGGCTTCTTGCAAACATCCTGTCCTACTGCCAGTTTACTTGACGTGTGTGTGTGTGTGTTTATGTGTGTCTTTGTGTGTGTCTGTGGCACGGCGATGGCTGCTCATTTGTTAATTGATCCAGCCAGTTGAGGCCGCCAACAGAATGCCAGGGTTTCTAAGCCTGAAGGGCTGTGATCAGGGATGAGTATCTGTAAGCTGCTTAGCAGGCCTGCTGGGAAGTGACGGGATGCTTTGGCCTGCTTCTCTGCTCCTGTGAGGCACAAGATCAGCGGGTTGCACAATGGACCTGGCTGTCTTGGGTATACAGAAGTTGTAGGGCCGGTGGTTGCCCTGAATTTAGCATGTGATAAAAAGCAAATCTCTTCTAAACACTGACTGATTTGGATTTTGACACCTCCATGTTTTTGGTGACGAGCGGGTCAACAACATGGTCGAAATAGAATTTGACTAATTAGTAGGTCATTATTTATATCAGGGTTGAACCTCTGTTTAAAAAGGTCCACAGTGCTGCAGAATGTTGAGCTCACATGGCTCTTCAGGAATTCATCTTTTACTGTTCTGACGTCATTGCAACCCTTAAATTTATGTCCCCCCTATTTAGCATTTGTAAGCAGCATATGAACACTTGATAAAAGACACCCTCATATAGCTGTAAGCAGACAACTGTCACAGGACAAATGTCAACAACTGTAACTCATCCTGATGTATAAACAGGCTGTTCACGTGCAGTATTCATACTGTGCAGTATTCATACTAAGTATTAAATTGAGCATACAATGCCTTCATACTGAGTAGTATGTGGATTTTGAGTGCGAGAAATGCTTGGATTTACATCACCAAGAATACATACACCAAGAGTATGTGATGTGAATTTACTGCACATACTCACTGTGCAAATGCAAAATGTTTTTTTTTTTGTTTTTTTTTCCCCAACAGGCTTTTGTCAAGGGAACCAGGGCGATGCTTCCACATCAGCCTACAAAGAAATAAAATCTGATTTAAAAAAGTCATCCCTACAGCACTCTATCATTCATTTAGTTGGCAATACATATTGAGTGTGTAGTAGGCAGTACATTAGAATGTGATTCCAAACACAGCAGTAATGAATGACAATATACTAAAACATAGCTGTTTTGATATAAAACACGTCTTCATAGGAAAGTTATAACTGTTGACAAATACTGTTCATTAATATTAATTGTCCCTTTGTCTGCTTACAACTATATTATAGTGTGTTATGACCCATTTATTTTTATGTGTCATTGACTGCCCCATGAAATATAAAATTAAACTTTTTTTTCCAGCTCTTTTTTTTAACAAAATGTTAATTATGTATTTGTTTTTTTTTTTTTTTGTTTTTTTTTTTGTCCTTCATACAGTCTACCGCTCCAACCGGCTTCACTGTCTGTCTGTAGCTATTTGCATTGTATGTGCTGTCTGTTGAGGCAGAGACCACTCCAAAGCCCGTTGGTGAAGACCAATGTTTGTACTGAAACCACTTCAGCACAAGTTCTGATTTCACTTACTCAGCATTTTGAGATAGGTTGAGATGCACTCTTACAGGTCTGCCTTTTAAAGGGGACACAGCAGGGGAGTGTGAGATGAAAAATCTGATGTGCTCCAAATATTGCACTTGAGTATGCAACTCCTACTCATCCACAAATGTCCAAAACTTATTTTTGATTTCAGCTTTTTTTTCCCCCTTAGACGCTCTTTTGATTTTCATAACTGATACCAAAATATGACCCGTCAAAACATTATTGATATTTTCATCACTGGCCTCTTGTTAGATGTCTCAGAAAAATCAATATGCAATCATCTAAAATTAATGGAATTATGTTGCCTGAATAATTGATATGAACTCTTATTATTACAAGCTGTCATCACATGTTATCGGCAGGCAAAAAGTAAATATGTCATACGTCAGACAAAGCTAAAGCTAAGGGGCTTTGGACCTTTTGGTCATGAAAATATATGTGTCTCATTTTTCTGTACATGCAAATCTCACACTGTCTTTCCACCAGGTCTCTATATGTATATGTGTCTTTCGCTCAATGTTGCTCTTTGTGTTCCTTTTCTTGACAATGCACTGCATATTCAGAAGAGGCAGCCTGTAGGTATATGAAAATAAAACACTCGCGCTAGCTGCATGACCCTCTTTATCTCTTCCCTTTTGGTTATTTCTTTTTTGATTTGTGCTCCTATTTATGTGGAGACTTTAACCTTTCTTTGAGGTGTTGTTTTGTTGTTTTAGAAATTGCCTGATGTTCAGATTGATCAAAGAAAGAAAGGCAAAATATTTGATCTCCATGAGACATCAGCACTTACACGCTTGAAGAACCAGAATTTAATTTTAAGCATTTTGTCTCCCCCATTTTCGTCATCACTTGTTATTGTTTCTTGTACCAACAAACAAACTTTCATCATGTTCTCCGTTGTCCCAGTTACAAGTCACGTGTCCTGTATGTTTGTGTATCTTGTATTACTGCATGAGCTTTGCACGCTGGGGTCTCGCTATTGCTTTTCTTGTTTCTTCCCTGTTCCCGATCTTCCTACACCTCTCTCCTCTCTGTTTCTCTGCTCTAGGAATGCTTGTGCTGTTGAGTGTTGTTCATGTGTTCCCTGTCTCCCTCTTTCTCTTTGTGCAGGGGATGTGCTGTTCCAGATGGCTGAGGTCCACAGACAGATCCAAGTGCAGCTAGAGGAGATGGTTGGTATTCTGAGCTCAAAGGGTTTTTAGCTGTGCGGTTCGACACTACAGCATTCTCTGTAAAACTCTGACGATGAAAATGGTCTCACAATGTAATATTTTAACAATAGTTCAGACACGATTTGTCCCTGAGTAGCAGTACATGGGATGCATAATAATTAAATGAACAAGAACTGGTATGGAATGAACAGAATGCCGAACACATATGAATCCAAACTGCTAATACAGGAGGTGGCTGGAGAGTAGAGTGAGTTAATTGAACCATATGGCATTCAGGGTAATATGCTTGTGTTACATGTTATCCACGACTTGTCAATATCAAGTTCATTAGTATGTTAGCTGAAGCCTTGGGCATAGGTGCTCATCATATAGATACACTGAAGCTGGAGCCAGCAGCCATGTCCCTATGCCTGCTCTCACTGTCCTTCCTCTGCTCCATTCTGATCCTCCAGTGTTAGCTCCTCAGCATGAGTCCAATCTAAGAAATCAGGAACAAAATGCACAGTCATCACTCTGCATAAACGCCCTCAGCCACTTTGAGCTGAATAAGCTAAATCAAACGATTGATTTCCCCATATCAGATCATTTTAGTATATGACATGCTGTGTAAATTTGCTGGGATTCTATCCATTAACCCTTTGAAACCTGAGCAAATTGACTTGATCCCTTTAAAAACATGGGAAGGTAGCAATGAGCAATGAAAGGAGAAATGACCCAAAAATTAGCAAGAAATTAAAAAAAAGTACAACAAAATTACCTGAACATTTGTATATAAAAAGAAAGTTGCAAAATTTGGAAAAAAAAAATCTAAAAATTCTGCAACTAATTTTCAGTATGGAATTACTTTTCCCTATTTTTTTTTTTTTTTTTTTTAGATCATATTCTAAATCTACAAATTTCTCGCAATTCCTGGAACATTTATCACCAAGTTGCTCATTGGTTTTTTTCTGATGTTTTCAGAAAAAAATACATAAAAAATAAAACCAAGTTACTTAGGGTTCAAATACTTGTTAAAGGCATCTGTAAGCAGCACAAGAAAAACTGATGGCACTCTAGGTTTCAAAGGATTAGACAGTATGATTTAATTGTAGAACAACTATTATATTGACCTATTTAACATATTTTAATGGGACCGTTTAGATTTTTTAAAGTGGGGTTCTTTGAGGTACATATCCACAGTCAGTGTATTACGTGCCCCCAGTGTGGAGAAGCATTCAGGAGTAACGCCGTGGAAACAAAGCAATGTACCACCTGTAGACAGAAAAGCAGCAGCAAAACATATTTTAGCCACGTAAAGAAAAAGCCTATAAAAACAATCCATATGAGTTTAAACTATATTTACAATATTTTCAATGCTTTCCTTTACAGTCAGACAGCAATTTCTGATGAGGATCTAAAGCCAATATACCCATCTATGCTCTCTTCAAAGCCATTTTTGACATTTTTCTGTTATTGTGTTAATTTTAGTGAATCTGAAGTAACCCTTTAAGACACCAAAGTCACACAATAACACAAATAAACCAACCAACCAATCAAGGCAGTGGTGGACCAGCAGCTCCAGCTTTTTTTACCTGCCGACCACAATCTATTGCAGGTGATACACTGACTATTGATAAGTATCTCATGCAACCCCACTTCAAAAAATCCAAGCTACCCCTCTATGCTATGCCCTACAGTACATTGCTGTTACACATCAAAACCTAACCTTCAGAGCAGAGACTGAACATTTTATTCAGATTTTATAGCTGGTTCTACAGGCAGGTCAGTTTACAGTCTAGTGACTAAATATTGTGTCCGATAGCACTGAGTCAGTGACAGTGATTTGCATGAGAGAGTCTTCACAGGCCAGGACTTTGTTGATAAAACATTTATTCAGTGACTGAGTAAATGATGATATCACATGTATTTTAATGGCATATTTATCTACTGCATAGAACTTCATAGGAACCACTTTGACCTTCACATTCAGCTTCCATGAATGATTTAGTCATTGAATTTCATTGAACTGTTTTTGTGCTGTCTCCCCAGTTGAAATCCTTCCACAATGAGCTGCTCTCCGAGCTGGAGAAGAAGGTGGATCTGGATGCTCGTTATCTGACTGTGAGTATCTCATTGGCTCGCTTTCCTGAAGCTTGAGGACAAACTCAAACTAATAAGTGCACTCCATATTTTAGCTCATTTTCAGTGCTTTATATTGCGTTGCATCAAAATCTGCCAAGGCCTAATTTGACCGAAGTGATAGCAGAGACAATGAGTTAAGTTGTGTTTCAACAGCTGGATCAAAGGCTGTCTCTGAGACAATTAGAGGATGTGTGTGTTTAAAGAGATGGTTTGAAATAACATTTTTAACCTGTGAAGTGTAGACTGATCAGAATAAACCCCTCCTGGTGTGTGTGCTAGAGAAAAGGAGAGAGATAGTGTGTAAGCACTGTAGAGCTGGTGTACATGTGATATCTTTAGAATGAGTGGGTTGCTGCCTGAGTGTAGAGCAGCACTGCTGCGCGTTGTTTTGGGGGATGGGATAACGTTGCCGTTATTGTATTGTATAGTCGGAAACATGCTATGAGCTGCTTGGGCTTACAGCCACTGACTCACTTACACAAACTTAATGTAATATTGCTCTTAAAATTAAAAGGGTAGAAGGCCTGTTTGTTGGCTGCTGGCATCTTGATTATCAGGGTGACTTAAAGTTTAGATCAGATGGAGAGATGTTGAAATGAAAACTTTTTATTGTTCTTTCTGAGAGTAATTTTTGACTCCATATGCTTCAGTCAAAAATATGCTGGCTGTCTCAAGTCATATGGAATAATATACTGAAATGCTTCTTAAATGTGTTTGGATGAATCAACCATTTCAGACTTTTCCATCGTGGTGTCTCCCTGCGGTTTTAACATCCATTACTTTTAATGAATTTCCTGCAGATCTGCCGTGGTGATAATTGCAGTCATTTTGCTCCAGACTTTGTGAATTAATCATCAGAAATTTTGACTTCAAAAAGACTCGAAAGAAAGCTCTGTTTTCTGAGACTGTAGTGTGTGCGTGTGCGGTTCCCAGTGGTGCGTCTCTCTTTGTTCCCCCTCTGTTCTGTCTCTCTTTCTTTTGTCTTATGCAGGGTTTTACAACACTGAGGTCAGAATATGGGCACAAACCTAAAATGCAAAAACATACATATAGATGACTTTTTTTGACATTCAGAATGAGGAATCCCTAACCCTGACCCCAAATCCTAACCCTACTATAGTTAGCCATTTTTAAATGTTGCCTTTTTGGATTGTTCTTTTGAAATGCTGTACCATAAGTTTTATCGTCATCTGGAACAATGACTTTTTTCACCGTTTTTACCGCATTTTATAGTTTGGCATTTTTCAACATACTATAGTATGACTTTTTTTCAACATTTCTTTTTTCTTAAAATTATTTTTTGCAGCAATTTCCCCTTTATTTATAGGGCAGTTAAACAGAGAGACAGGAAAGTAAGGGGAGAGAAGGGGATATGACATGCAGCAAAGCGTGCAAGCAAGGCTCGAACCTTGGCCACTGCAATGGCCTTAGGCAAGTGGGGTGCACGCTCGACCTGTCAAGCCATTTTTCAAAATGACTGCCAGCATTTGGTTAAACTTTCCTATCCCCTTGGATCCACATGCAATAATGGACATAATCGAGACCCTAGTAACCCTGAGAAGCAAATAAAATACTCACTAACAAATCTGTGGACATTTACAAAGTAATTGATCATTTCACTATATTGTATTTTCATTATATTGTGCTGTGAATCAGTAAAGACTTTTCTATTATTTTGTCAGATGGTGGATCCCAGAGCAAATGTGGCACAGATGATTTCTATATGTAATGGCCCACTTATTTATGTGTTATTCATGTATGCAGTTTATTTAGACACCCCCATTCAATTTCAAGCATTTCTATTTTGAGTATTAAAGGCACGAGATCACCTTTGGGGTATATAAGCTGTTAGCTCTCACTGTATTCTTCATTTGGCAGTCAGCAGCTAATACCAGTAACACCACTGAAGACCAGCCAACTCACCACCTGGCTTTCCATCTATTCTTTCAGTAATTCTTTAAAATGTCACGTGAGCACTTTTACAAGTTTTACATGTAATTTTTACATGTCTATATTGTTCAGATTATTGTGCTTTGTTACAATGCTTGAGTAAAAGGCAGTGCTAGGTACTGTAGATTAGTACATTAGTAGATTACTACGGAATAAACAGAATGACCCATACCACAGTTCACTACATTTATACCGAAAATCGTACTTTCGGATTTGTACTGATAGAATGACCTCCGCCACCTACCAGAATGACCTACCCCACATTTTAACTACATCTGGTGCTTTTTTCACGAAATGAATGATAGGTTAGCTATGCTGCACCATTAAATGCAAGTGATTTTAGTACAAAATAAAGGATAGATTATTATAAATACAAAATAGATAAATAAAAATAAAATAATATAAAATCCATTTAGACCTGAGACAGATATTGTATGTACATGATTGATAGTTGCACAGGATAACAGAATTACACACCTAGTTTGTAGTTTATTTAAAAATTGTAAAAATATAAAAGAATAGGCTTAAAATATTATTGCACAGTAAGTATTGAAATATTGCATGGCATGTTATACATTATGAATATTAATATGTGAAATGTATATGTATCGCAGTGTATGTTGTTTTGTGTTTTTTTGTGTTGTTGTGTTGTTGTTGTTGTTGTTGTGTTTTATATATATATATATTTCAGCTAATTGTTGTGAGGTTACCAGAGGTTTCCGATCCAGCTCAGACCTCCAGAGATAATATCATCCATCTCTGCCATGAAACATACTTCTTACAGACTGACAGTACAGTAGGGATTTAATAAGCTGCCTTTTCAGCCAAACTATACCTAGACGATACCTGTGTCCTCTCTGTCTTGCAGTATGCAAATGTGGGTGTTGAACCCTTGTGCGTGAGCTCTCCTCAGCCAATTTTGCCTCGTACAGAAACCACATGAGCTTTGTCATACCAGACACAGTTGCTATAGCAACAGAGCTGGTACAGCCCGGAAACAAAGTTGTTATTCTCAATAAATAAATAACTAAATATGCAAATTAAATGAATTAAATAACTAAACTCTGGCTCTAAAAGGACTTGGCCAGCCGTTTTGCTTGTTCTACACATCACACATTAGGTTTTTCATTGCAGGCCGTCGCTGATTTCTCTTCTTTATACTATGCTAAGAAAATCAGCTTGAGATGGGTAATCACTTATAGTGGATGTCTTAAGAGACATAATCAGGAGCTCTGTGCAAAATTATACATAGAAAATCCAAAAAAAAAAAAATAAGCTGCTTGGATCTTGTAAAGAATCTTGTGAATTTGCTTGTTCTTTAATTAGAAAGATTGCTTCCAGATGTCAGAGTGTTCTTGAACACTCAAACAAGAAGTTTTTAAAACAAACCCTTTTTGCATCTGGCAGTGGCACACAGGAATAATGCAACAAAATGAAGATGAAATTACATATCTAAAGAAGGGCTGCAGTCTTTTTTTATTTCTTTTTTTTAAATCTTCATCCAGATGTCAGCTGCACAGTAATCACATAACAAAGGACAAGTGCAATTTTGCACTTTTTGAGAAAAAAAAAGAGTATCGCTAGAAAAATGCACTTTAAATGGAGATATCATTCTTCTTATTGTTGACTTCAGAGTTCAGTTTAGTTTGTTCAGTTTGTGAATGTTAATGTCAAATTCTACAATCATTTTGTTGTATTTTAGCACTGCACTTAAAGGGGCAAAAAAACATACACTCTAATACTTGTTTATTTCTTAGGAGTAACAGCATTTTTGTGATATTCAGCTGTTTTATTGCATATCACATGTTTTCCTCATATGTTGCAGCCTTAAATTAAAGCAAGTTTCAGAGCTCCGTGAGGTGATTTTCTTACTGTATATATATTTCTCTAAATTAGTCTCAGAAATTGGTTGGCAGTACTGTCATGTATTTGGTCATCTACGTCCCACCGTCTGTCACCCAGGCTTTTCAATTTGCGATCTTAATTTTGTGTTTGTGCTCTGCCTGTTGCCCCACGTAGGCTGCCCTAAAGAAATACCAGATGGAACACAAGAGCAAAGGGGAGAGTCTGGAGAAGTGCCAGGCTGAACTGAAGAAGCTGCGCAGGAAGAGCCAGGGCAGCAAGAATCCCTCCAAGTACGGAGAGAAGGAAATGCAGGTGAGCCTCATGCTAAGCAATTAGAACGACCTCATATTACCATCAAAGTGTTCTGGTTGTTTCAGAATTGAGTTTCTGCCATTATGAAGGACTACTGTAAAACAAGAAAAAGGACAACTTACATATCCAAGAAAATTTAAATATGAACTCTGGAGCCAGTTTGCACTGCTGCACTTTTAGCAGAGTTTGCATGTGGGTGACTGTTGGATCAAAGATTTATGAGTCTTGGTGCAAAATAATGACTTTATTTTTCATAAAGTAAAGAGAACTCACACAACAGCAAGGATGGGGGAGGAGGCAGTGGCGACGAGGTGCCCTGAGTAGGAGGGTAAATAGTGGAGGTTTGATTATGAATTGTGTGCCCTCCCCTATCTTTTGCACATCTAAACACATACAGCAGGCACACAGAGACAACAAGCAAAAGATAATGTGATAAGAGACACTAATTGACGTACTGGAGGGGTACTTATTTATTTCAGCCAGTGTGTTTCTGCACATTACTTTGATCAGAATGAGTAATAGCACAGCTTGTATGTACACCACAAGATAGCTGACTCAATTATCCTCTAAGGTTGATGTACATCAAACAGACATTTCATTATGAAAGCTTGTGCCATAATGCATTTTGATCAAATAATGTTGCGGAACACCACGTTTTTTTTTAATATATATATATATATGTGTGTGTGTGTGTGTGTGTATGTATATATATATATATATATATATATATATATATATATATATATATATATATATATATATATATATATATATATATATAGTTTTTTTTAGATTACGGAGTTTTATAATTATTTTGTCCCATTAAAAGTCTTTCACATTATATAAAAAAAGATCCACTGCTGCTCAAAAGTTGGAACCACCTGCCACAAAAACTTAATGTCTGAGAGGACTACTCTGTATTTTCAAAATGTCATTCATGCTTTTAGGTTGTAGACAGTTCTCTTTGCAAATAATATGCTTTGTGCATTGAGAACAAAACACAAAACCGCAGAGACAGATACCCTAGGGCAGCCATTATAAATCATAGACATGATGACAGAATTTTCCAAATCGGGCTCTTCATCCACACTCACTCCAGCACTCCAGCACCACCACCACCCACCCTTATCTCGAACACCAACATGAACAATCTTAAATAAGCTCTTGGCCAGGGTCTCGTATGCTAATTTCCATTCATTCCATGTATTTGTTTGACTATCGTCATAACAATTGAATACAATTGGGATAATTAAATCCACAAGTGTCTCAGTTTTCCAGTCATAAACAATAAATGTAATTCTAAGACTATTTAGGGGATTCCAGTATAGAAATAATTACATTGTGATACCACTTTTTAACTCTCCAAAACTGACCCTAACTAAGAAACTTTATTTAGTCCCTTCCTAAGAAGATAGCATGACATGTCTGGTACCAATGGATACCTTAGATCATAGTGTTTCATATGATACCATTATTTCCATTCTAGCTTTAAAAACGTTATTGCTAGTCTACTTAGTCTCTGACCTTTGCCACATTCAGCTTTGCCCAGCTTTGCCTCTAATTTTCTTGTTCTCTCTTTATCCTGACATCTGTCTTTTGAGGCCCTGATTTTTGGTGAGGCATTTTGACTTAGCTAGTCAGGCTCCAGTTTGCTTTCATCTTTACATTAGTGACTCATGAATGTCCTGCACATCTGACCGCCGTCGTTGTGAAAATGGTCGAAAGTCTAAACGCGACCAGTTTGTGGCATGTGTTAAGAAATGTGTTTAACCGATGAAAATATTTAGCATGTAAATACAAATAACTTATATTGTTAGTGATATAAGTCTGAAAGGAATTTTTGTACTTGATACCATTTAAGGATCAACCATAAACCTTTGCATGGACCCCTGCTGCGTCTAAGGCTGGGGTCATCTGTAATGATACATTTGAAGTCTGCATTAAACTGTTCAAAAAAGCTATTGATGAAGGAAGGAGGAACAAAACCAATATAACAGCTGATTCTAAACTTTTGAATGGCAGTGTATGTTGTTTTGTGTTAATATTATTAAGTAGCATCCAACTATGAGTTTTACATTTTTATATTTTTGCATTAAAGTCAGAAATCTCTTTTTCTTCTTGAAGTAGACACTGAAGGCCTGTATGAACAGCCATGTGAAATACGTTACACTGGGAATTGGATTTTCAACAGTTTCAGTCCTCAGTAGCAAGACGGCCAACAGTCACAACTTGTGAAAATGGTTAATGTCAGACCAAAGCAGTCGCATGATTTACTGAGCGTCATCATTCATGTGATTATTTCCACAGCAATGCATCCTGAAACTGAGCAGCTCAGGTGACATTAATTTGATGAGTTGGAATGAACCCTTGGTGCTGGACATAACTTAATTAGTTATCTGTCACATTTAGTTTTCCATCACTGGACTGCCTACTTGACAGAGGAAGTAGTGACAGTGTTTCTTTTCCACATACACACACACAAGCCTGCAAAAACACTTTAAAACCCTGATTGTAGGCCTTCACTGTGGTGTTGTTTACAAGTCATTTATTGGTTTAGTGCTGTAGCCAACTGAGAGAAATGACGCAGCAGAAAACTGCAACAGCATGACAGCTGCTCCTTCAAAAGGATTTCACTAGATGCTGGAAGTTTGACTGCCTGGAGGGGTGGGAACAAAAATCGCTAACAGGTCAAGGCTTGCAGGGTAATAACTGAGCTGCCGTTGATCTTGCTGTGTGAGGTTTGGTCGTCCATGACAGAATGAGATCAATAGGACTAGAAACATGATTCTACCAGCACTCGAGGATGCAATGTTTTATAGAGTTCATTGAGTATGAAAACTTTGCTCTGCGCCACCCAGATCATAGAAGAAAGCACCGCCATTGTCCAGGGTTTTGAGTTAATACAGTTACACACATACTGTGCACACACGTGCCCTTTCCTGTCTGAGATGGTATGGCAGTACAGGATTGTTCTGACTTCTGTGTCACATTGAGTTAGTTCCACCAAGTCAGTAATGTCACAAGGAGAACTGTCATCTCAAGGCGTCAATGATGGCAGTGTGTGTAGTAGTCCAGTTTTTCATAGGGGTAGGGTTTGGGATGGGAGGGGCGTTTTAGTGCACAAAGCCAGTAAATCTCAGAGAAGACTTGCAAGTTGATACATGTTCCTGACTGCCTCATGGTTAGGATAATTAGGCCTGTTAGGTTAGGTGAAACACAATTTGATGAAACAGAAATGTAGGAATCTTTTATTGCAACAGATTTTTTCCAAAACAGAGAAATAATTAGATTAAATATAAAAATACAAATCTAAATCTATTATAAGGGTATATAGAGGCTTCTGTGTATTATACCCAAGAAAAGAAATATGTTGGATTTGCCTACTCACAGTTAGGTATTTTTTAGAGTTTTCTGAGAAGTGGTGCTAATATGGATTATATTTTTTCAACAGCGCATTTACTTTCATAAGAGACTGAGGTCGTTTTGAGCAAAGAAATAGATACTATTATTGTTTTTTTCAGTCTATGATGCAGAGTGTTATATTGTAGGGAATCAGTGCATGGTACAGTTGTCTGTCTGTTTAGCTTATAGGTTGGCTAGACTAACCCTAACCCTAACCCTAACCCTAACCCTATATATCAGCTCAAAGATTGTGGGTCAAATGTTTGGGTCAAGTTTTCAAACTGTATATGAAAAGAATGTTGTCTCTGGCTGGTATTATTGTGTCTCACATGTTATATGAAAAATATCATCTTTTGCCATAACAGAAGATTTAGAGTCCCAAAGGCTCGATTGAACAGGTTGAGCTTTGTTCCTCAGTCTGCCATCCTTTTAAATCAGAGAATGGTTCTGAGTGGCCTCAGTGTACCTGGGTCAATGTCTGATGTGATTTGTAGCATTTGTAGTATAGTTTTGTTGTTTGGTTAAATGCTGTTTTGTATTGCTATGCCTCCTTGCCAGTGATAGTGTGACTGGAGGCATCACATTTTCGGGTTGTCCATCTGTCCCATTCTTGTGAAGACAGTAGCTAAAGAACGTCTTGATGGAATTTGCATATTTGGCACAAACGTCAACTTGAACTAAACAATGTACTTATCAGATTTTGGTGATCAGAGGTCAAGATCCTGACCCTGAGGACATTTCTTCAAATTTAGAAAAAATGTCCACTTAGACTCAAGGATGAACTGATTAGATTTTGGTGCTCAGGTTGAAACTGTGCTGTATAGGTATTCTGCGCTGCTGCAACCAAAACTTTACGATTTGTCCTCCGAGAACAATAATGCCATTTTTCATTGCCAGTTGTTCATACTGTACGATACAGTATCTTGCTGTGGATCAAAGTTGATGTGGTGACTACTAGCAAAAAAAGAAACAAAGATAAACCCGAACAATTTAAACCTGGTGCAGTAGCATTACTACACACGCTGTTATTGAATCTGTGTGACTGATCAATTGGGCCCATCCGTGCAGAGGAGGGAGCTCATCAGGCTCTGGACTCATAACGTACAGTCAGTTAGCTGAGAAAAAGAAAAATCAATCTCCTTTTTTCCTCATTTTCAGCCTGCTCACTTTCGCTGATCATATCATGGCTTGTGGGCGTGTGAGAGAGTCAACTCATGCCCTAGGGAGAACAACATTCAAAGAGGGAGAGAGCCCTTAAGACCCCGTGTTTCACAGTGACACCCACCTAAAGAGGCTTAGATAGTGACCGACTACTAACAAGTCATCTAAGACTATTGAGTTTAATTTGTGTGGACAGACATGGGTTCTTTCAAGGAATGTGAGGCAGTTGAGAAAATGCAAGTAAAAGTTGCTAAGACAAGATCAACATTTTCTTATCCACCTCCTCCTCCTCTACCACATCCGTGTTTTTCTAGCAGATGAGAGACACTAAGTTTTCTTTTTTATCTCCTCGCTTTTCATTAAAAAGTAAAGTATGTCTGAGCACAGTCTGGCAGCGGCCGCAGATGGCGGGTGCATTTCATTGATCGCTCTCTCCCTCCTTCTCTCCATCTCTCGCACTCTTTGCTGTTGTCTCTCCCACTTCTCTGTCTGTCTCTTTGTCTGTCTTTCCTCCCCTCCCTGTTCTCTCCTGCCTTCACACACTTCCACTGTGCCATCTCATCAATGGGTAAAGCCCCTGCCAAAATGCTAATCAGCTCATTATGTAGTTCAATAGAGTGGACCAAGGTGCCAGTAGAAAGGGGTTTCATCTAGATAAACTCCTTTGCGCCACAGAGGCTGTTAATAAGAGCCCAGACAGAGATAGGGAGGCGGAGTTTAGGATTCTGAATGAATGTCTCGAAATGTTTGATAAGCTTAGAGTTTCTTCAGCTTGGTGTCAAAAAATTGATTCCAACGTGGGATTGCGGATTCATACAGATGCAGAAAAAAGGTGTTGTTGATGTGCAAGTGCAGCAGATAAGCACCAATAAACAAACACACAGCAGATTCAAGCAGGTACTGTAGGTGTAGGTGCTTTCTGTTGTGCCCTGGAGCGTTAAATACAATCCTTTTGAATCCAAAGAGTGCTGATGATGAAGGAACAGAGGAGCAGACCTAAGCAGCTCTAAACCGTGCAGGAAAATGCTTTTGAATCCCCACTGGAAGAAATTTGAGTATAAACAGTTTTGTTGTTGTGAATACTGTAGGCTTCGTCTGTAAAAGGGTGTGAATCCCTCCCTTCCCAGAGCTTGTAATCACTGGAAGCTGCATCAGTGCAATAGAGTGCATAATGTCAAAACTTGGCAGGATTTTGTACTGAATATGTCAGTGTAAGGGGAACAAAAAAGGGGGCATGAAAGTAGGAATTGCATTGACGTGTTGCAGGCTTTATGTATATTCATAATCTCTGCAAAACAAGTAATTCCAGCTGTGATGTAACCCGAGGTCACTCAGATATAATAGTGACTGCTGTCTGCCTTGGCTTCTCCCACTGCTCTCATTGTCTTGGGTTACTTTGGTGACCTTTTGAATGGTTGGAGAATTGGGCCATGTGGATATGACAAGAGGAGCGGGCCCTTTACCTTGTTGAGGTGACGCTCGGCCCTTTAACTGAGCACTGCGCCTGTAAAGAACTATGGAAACTAACTGCACCAGTTTCAAAGCACTTAATTTGAGTTTAAGGTGTACAGAAAGAAACAGAATAAGGTCAGGCTGCTCTCCGGAGAAAAATGTGTTCGTCATCCTTTCATCCCTGTCTTTCTTGATTTGACAACTTGTGCTCTGTGGATTGGTGTAATGGTGTAGGTGGATTTCTTCCACGGCTAATGCAAAAGCCCATTCCACAAAATGTTTGTGCTCATTGTGTGTCATTTAGTCACCTAAAATTGTTCTCCACTCTTGGAAGCCCAAAGAAGTAACCTCGTGGCTGTTGGCAGTCGGGAAGTACTGTGCTCTGCTGGTTGCTAAATGAGATACATCTGCAGTGTGTGGTGGCACCACAGGATCCTACATTTGGCTGCAGGGAGGAACTCCAACTTAACGAACTTCATTAGCGTTTTCTCCTCTGTCTTTGTGGAATATTATGTAAAACTTTCTAAAATGCGCTCTAGTGCTTTGAGAATACTGAACTTGAGGAATTATGATGATTCTTTTTCCCTCCGGCTAAGACTTAAATGACAAAAGTTGCATCCACAAATTTCATGCAGTGTTTGTCTAAACCATTTCCTACAATGGAAGGGGAGTTGTGTGAAGTTGGGCGTTCAGGACACCAGTGACGATAACTAGTGACACACCAACTTTATAGAATCCTAATATGCTGTTGAAGTACATAGGCCAAATGAAAACTATGTCAATATAAAGAGTCAATTGCATACTGATATACTCTGATTTCTTATTATATAGTTAGTATCACTAATTATCTGGTGTTCAAAGACTAATGGTGGTACAATTAACACTTTTAGTTCTGCAACAATCATGTTTGTTGTCATTGTTCTTCAAAGAGGCTAATTGTCTTTATTCTTAAAAAGACAAAAAATGACCATATTGATGTTCTCCTTCAAATTAAGCTGTATATTTAATATATGGCTTAATTTGAAGGAGCACATTGATTGCAAGGAGCAAAACCTTTACTGAAAACAAACCCTCTCTAGTTTAGGGAGGTTGTGTGGGTACCAGAACTCATTTTCATTTAGATATTTTGAGGTGGGGGTTTAAGGGACCTCTTTAAAAATTGCCATGTCAGTTTCCTTGCCAAAATTTAGCCTATCTTTGGAGCATTCCAACATGGTTGTTGCCATGGATGCCTTTGGTTGTCTAGTTTAAAAGGATACAGCCACCTAGCTTAAAAAATAGCACGGCACAGCATCTTATAAACAGTAATGCCAGCCTCGTAATGTATTTTACCAAAGGGTGCCAGTGACAATTGTATGGGTGTCATGGCTCCCCTTGGAGGCGCCACTGGTCTATATATCTCTTTGATTCAGTTTAAATATGAGAAACATACCCCATAACAAACTTTAAACCAGACAGTACCCCAAAGAAAAGTTCAGTCTAGGTCAAATCATTGCAAGTAAATATAACCCTGTCTTCTAGGTCAGTGTTTATCAGCAGATGTTACAGTTTTAAAGCCATGAAACTGGATGTAGTTGACCCACTTTGAGACTACAGTATCAAAAACTTTCAGCTACCAATATGCAAACTCTGCGTGTGTGCACATGAAAAAAAAATTAAATGCCACTACCTCTTCAAAATAAGACTCCCTGTAGCTCCTCACCACCGTTTCTGACCATATTGTGTGTGTGTGTGTGTGTATGTGGTCAGTGAACTCTGTGACATTTCCCATTTTTGGACAGCTCATGCTAAGAAGACCAAACTGCACCAGGTCTCCCTCGATTTCTGTCTCTGTTACTCACTCTTATGCATGCATTAACACACCTGTTGTCTGACACGTAAAAACTGATTAGTGGTTCTTTGTGAGTGATTCCCCTTCCACACTGCAGGATCTTCAGTCATCATTGCATTGCCTCTGTAGCGTTCGGCAGGGACAATCTAGCCTGAGAAAGTTACTGAGTAAGGCTCTATCCTTTCACAACTATTACCGTCACTGCGCACTTTACCCCTAATTGCTCCAGTGGAAATATGCAGTGATTGGCAGTACAGTACAGGACTAAGCTGTACTGAGCTGCTCCTAAGTATGAATTAGAAGCAGGGTGTTAATAAAACAAAAAATACTAAAAGTAGATAGATGGCTAAATCTAAATCTGTAGATATTATGTCCCAACTTCATGTGTTGTTGTGTTTTCCCCACCAGTTTGTGGAGACCATCAGCAGTAAGCAGACTGAGCTGGACACTTTCATTGCTGAGGGATACAAGACAGCCTTGTCCGAGGAGCGTCGCAGGTACTGCTTCCTGGTGGACCGCCAATGTGCAGTGGCCAAGAACAGCAGCGCCTACCACGGCAAGGCAAGTGTCACTTGACCACCAAAGAGATTTTCTTACAGTCAAGTAAATGTGAGGAGAGACATGAACGCTGTGGCTTTAGAATTGATAAGTATATACTGTGTGTCAGTTATGGTTTCAACTGTCTCTTTAAATCTTGCTCGTCACTGTTTCTTCCTGTTTTTTTTTAAATTTTTTTCTCTCAAACAGAGAATGCCAGTGCAATCAGTAGTTGGGCCTAATCTGTTACCATGGCAAACAACTTGATGTTCAAGCATATGTTTACTGATAGCATGGATACTAGCAAGGTTAGCAGCAGCAGTCACTTAAGTCATGAGATTAAAGGCTTTTCTCCACCACCTTTACCTGCAGGAAATATTAATGAATATGGATTTAACATAACCATTCAACTGTCAGTTGATATGGGCAATTTCTTTGTTTGCTTCCAGTATGGAACCTGTCAGGATTTATTTTGCCAATACCAGCTGACAGTTGCTTTCAAATCTTATACTTATTGCATAGCTTATTGCAGTCTATGTTAATGTTAATTTATCCATATTAAACAAACATGGTGAAAAAGAGCCAAAACTTGAAGAAACAGTCTCACACAATCACAAAATGACAGCTCACTGTATGTTTTTTCCTGTAACTCACACAACCCAGCTTTGTAAGTTTCCTGCAGGTGAGGCCAATAAAAAGATGCATCTCGTGACACATCTGCTCTGCAAACAGTTAATCCACATTTATTATGTCTTCATGTTACCCAACACACAACACAAATTGATTAGTTAGCTCACAATGATGTTTAGTACTGGTTTTGCCTCTCAGATGATAGTTGTGCACCAATGCAAGCTTAGAGGGTGACGTATGACCTCCAGCTTCTACTGTCTTACGTCATTCTCCCATATGAGCAGCAACTTTCTTTTTTTAACTTTGAGTACAAAATTCCATTTTTGATTATTTAATTTTTTGATTATTTTTATATTTAAAATATTTTGCAAACTGTGTTGCTCTGCATCATTGTCAGAAAATGACTCAGAAAAATATATAATATCATAAATATGCCAAATTACACTGGAAGGGGCTTTAAGGCTTCTGCAATCTTGGTTTCAAATATCAAGTAAACAACCTAAGGTACTATAAATTAAAAGTTTCCCACTCAAAAACACAGCTAATCTGCTTCATCGGGACTGCGTGGGGGTGTTTTGACGGCATTGGATTGACAGTTAAGGCAACACAAGCAAACAACAACTCAACTGTCATTGTGTTTAAATGTTGCTAAATTCTGATTGGTGCAAAGAAATGCAAACACTTTTTTCCAGTTGAGCCCTGCCCTCTTACAATCAGTGAGAAACGTGAGGATGAACAGGCAAATACTCAGTCTCTCATTTGAAATAATCACGTGTCACTTATAGCAAGAAACTGATTGAGAAAATTGTCTCTAATGGCCTTTAACTAAGGCTGTGCACAGTTAGTAGTTAATGGTCAGATTTAGTGTTTCCTTGAATAATTTGTTCAATCATCATGCATTTTTTTCTATCTTCAGTACTCCCAATCTGTCATCTGTGTTTTATTTGAGGACTCACCTGCTGTAGACCATTGTTCAACACAAAGGGCATAGGAGGAGATATATAATTCAAAGTCACATTAGCTTTGACCGCTCACAGGGGCCTCCTCATCTTAAAAATTCATTAAGACTGTAGACAATGCCCAGCTGACAGCCAGATCTGAAGCTGTAATCCATCATTGCACCTTTGCGTGCCTGGCCACCTTTTTGCGTGGAGAACTGCCTCACTTGTTCAGTTAATGAAAGACGTTAATAAGAAAAAGCATCAAAATAATTCTTGTAGAGAAAGATGGACTGAAATCAAACTCAGTGCAATGAACAGGACAAAAGTCGCAAACTATTTCTCACCCATTTTGTTTACAGCAGTCACTAGAGAATTTTAAAATACCTGCTTGTTGTTTTCACACCGCTGCTGACATTTGAAGCAAAGAACCTTTGAATCCAAACAGATCCCCCTCTTTATCATAACATCAAAGGCAATGAAGTGATATTAACAAGGATTTAGTTTTTTTACGCTTGTTGTTTTGTCCATTATCCAAGAATTTGATATTCTCGGGTAATGAAGTATATCAGTCTCCTGGGATTACTGGTGGGTGTGAACCGCCCGCCTGAAGATGTGGCTGGAGGAGGACTGTGTGTGTTTATGTGTGTTCATGTGGACTGCACTGCAGCTTCTTTTTTCAACATGGAGTCTAGTCATTAATCAGGATGGGGCTGTGCGTGGGAAGAGGTTACCTTCAGCAGACTGAAGAACCCTCTCCCAGAGGGTTCCTATGTGTGTTTGTCTGTGTGCAAGATCGTGTGTGTGTGTGTCTGTGTGTGCGCACGAGAGGGAGAAAGAGAAGGTGAGAGCTATGGATTAGTACACGAAAAAAGAGACAAAACTGTCCATGTTTTCTATGTGTGTGCATGGGTGTATCCTGTACAGTCATACACAGTGTGAATTTTTGTCAGTTCATTAAACTCTACTTGTGGAAAGAACAGCCGTGTCCACAGGCTGTGAGATGCTGCAGTGGGCAGCTTGGTTATATGTCTGTCTGTCCCACAGCCTCACCCACGCAGCACATTACCAAAGATGTGCAAGGGGCAGTGGTCAAGGCTACAGAGTGAGGAAAAACCTTTGAGAACTGAACATTTGTTTTTTTTATTCTATTGAATAGGGAGAAAATTGAAGCTTTAGCACAGAAAATGCTTAAGCGAGCTTTTTTTCTCTTGTCACATTGCAGCAAAAGCAATATCATTTTTTTTTGTGTTTTTCCAATCTTTCCTTCCTTCCTCCAGGGTAAAGACCTTCTGACCCAGAAGATCCCAGTGTGGCAACAGGCTTGCTCAGACCCCAACAAACTGCCAGAGAGGGCCATGCTCCTGGCCCAGCAGATGGGCTCTGCTGCCCTCGGGGGCACAAGCCCCCTGCATACCTCCAAATCCAACTTGGTCATCTCAGACCCTATCCCCGGGGCCCAGCCTCTTCCTGTGCCCCCGGAGCTGGCTGTTTTCATGGGCAGTGGCCTGGGACACCCAGCGGTGAGTGAAGAAAATAAGTGTTATTTTTATTTGTCCTCCCTTAATAAGGCAGTAAGTGTTTCTGTGTTTTAATGTTTCTCTGGGGCCTTTTATTTCTCTTTCTTATAATCAAAAGAAGCAAATTCTAAAGGTCCCATATTATGTGAATCTTCAGGTCCATACTTGTATTTGAGGTTTCCACTTTCTACCAGAATATATTCACATGCTTTGATATTCAAAAAACACATTATTTTCTTCTTACCATTAGCTGGAACAACTGTTTTTACACTCTGAAATGTCTGAAATGCAATGTTATAACACCTTTCTGTCAGGCCCACTCCTTAAAAAACAGTCTGCTCTCATTGGTCAGTGTTTCCAGGTCTTCCACATCTGCACTTTTGGCATCTCTTCACTGTTTTAACTGCTGGGGAATGACTAACAGTGCTTTAGTAGCAGTTTTTACCTTTATATAGTATAGTTGTGACATCCCAACTTAAATTCCTGACATTTCTCTGCACATTTTTTTTCTGTGGATGAAGCATTTTTTTTTTTTTTTTACTTTTACAGCTCCTCTACTTGCTTTATTAGAAAATAAGACATGGAATATAACCATTTACAAAATGGAACCTTTGGGCCAGAGCAATTTTAATGTGGTTGCCTTATATATAATGTCACAGACTGATTACAATTTATGGCAATTAATACAAGTTGTTGTAATTTTTCTTAAGAGGACAGAACAACTTCATTTAAATGTCCCCATCACTGTGGAATAGCTAACAGTTCTATTATCAGCTTATTCACCTTTGGACCTCCAATAAAGATGCAAAACAGGCAAACATCTCTAGTCTCTTTTTGACGATGGCACTCAGGTTAATGAACTGTTTAAAATCTTCATTTCATGCTGGGCAGCTGCTGACAGATGAACTCTCATTCGACTTCTGGTCAACTCTAAAATTATCAAGTATACTTTTTAAATAAAGATGAATTATAACATGTCCTGACTTTGATTACATCTAAATATTGCATAAAGTAATTGCCACTGCAGTATTGAACTGGCAAAGCCTATTTCACAATTTGTTATTAAATCTATATACTTATTGAATCTGTTGTATCTGCTTTTTATCCAGAGGCTGATGGGCCCTGATGGTATGTCCATGGTAAATGGGACAACAGGAGTCCATGGGGAGGAATATTGGACGGATGGAGGGACTTTATCCGTGTCCCAAGTCAGGCCTTCGTCCCCCCAGACCCAGGCACAGGGCCAGTCCCAGGCTCAGCCCCAGAGACAGGTCAGCGATGTCTACTCCAACACCCTCCCTGTCCGCAGGCCTGCCCCTGCCAAGAATAAGAACCCCGTGGGTAAGATATACAAACACTGCTGCTAATTTATGAACAACAGTAGCACTGTAGCAAGAAAATTACAAGAAGAATATTTGATTAAACCTCAAACCAAGTCCTCTCATTTTACTTGAAAGTACACTGAGGAGCTTTGTGACATTTCTTAATAGTTGAGATCAAAATAAGATCATCACTTTGCCTGTTCTTCATTTTTATTTGATCTTATTTTATTCCTACTTTTTTATTGGTTTTTATTCACACATCGTATTACTTTTATTGGCCAATGTTGGTCTTCATTATTATTTGATTCAATCTGATTTTATTCCTACTTTTTAATGTCTGACCATTACTCTCCGGTCAGCAGTTGATGTTATTAAGATTAATTTTTATTTGTACTACATAATGGTTTAGGCGCCTTCTGTATTCACTGCGTTTACTTATGTGTAATGTTTGTGGCTATAACTTCAGTGGTCGGTCATGCATCATGCAACACACTGCTTCCACCTGGAATTAAATATATATATATATATATAGGAAAAGAAGAAGCAGCAAAGCAAAAATACAAGGACCATCTCGATAAAGAGCTCCTTTTCTCCTCTCCCGGGCCTTCTCCAGATAACTGGCCAATTTATACGTCTCAAATGTGAAGAGCCATCTCACGCTCTGTGTATCTTATATATTTACAAAATCAATATCCACCCTTATCTCACCAAACAAAGCATCAGCCAATTCACAGTAAAAAGGACAGCAGATATCAAAATGCAACAAATTTCTATATCACTGGACAGCAACAACCTCCAGTAGCGGTCACCAAAGCTCACAGGGGGTTTATAGGCTGTAATTGTGAGGGTCGTTACAGAGGTCTAATTCTCAGCATTTCATTCATTTTTGTGAAGAAAACTAAAGAAAATGTGTTATTTTTTAAAGTTAAGATCATTATCTAAGATATAAACTTGAAGGTGAAGCCCAAGGTAATCAAGGTAGACGGAGCCTTCCCTCACTGCTTAAAAAAACATTGTCCTACATTTAAAAAAGTATGCAGTTAAAACAACCAGAGAGCTGATATACAATTGCAAGGCGCCAGGGAGAAGAAAACACTGAAACAGTCAAAAAAAGAAGCCTTTTACGTATGTATGATTGTAAAAAATAAATTAAAAAAAAGAACATTAAACAGCAAGCTGCATAAAAGTATAAACATATCAGGAAAACTTACCTCTGATGTTATATTCAAAGCAATCAATCTGAAAAAAACAAAACAAAAACAAAACATCCACATAGATTGTTTTACATTAGTTTATCAATTGTTCTATACTGTTGTTATTATGCATTAGATATAGTACTAAATGTCATATGTCACTTACTTATGGATTTACTCAATGATTGAATATTGGATCCCTTAAGGATAAAAAATTCGGGAAACACTGGTCTAGTATCAACAGTCAAAGGCAAAATACGTTTGACTGTTGAAATTATATAAATTAAGTTTTGCTTACTTGCGTACCTACAATTATATATGTTAAGTTATAATGTTAGCCACTGGAAGAACTGCTGCTCTTCAGTGTCTCAAAATAGCAGCAGGGAGATGTCGCAACAAACACTTCGAAACCGTATTTATGAGAAATGTTGGCAGGAGATAGTCTACCAATCATCCCATCTATGGTATCATTTTTAATGGCAATTATACCAGCGTATTAGTTAATCTGACAGTGATTCATGGTTGTTTGTGAATGCTATACAAAAGCACATAAAAAAAATAAAAGAAAAACATACTAAATTTAGAATATCTGCCTGACTGTGTCTAAATAGACAAAAATGTTACTTTTAGTAGGCACCCTGAACTCTTAATGAACTCTCATGTCACTGACCATTGACTCTGTCTGCAAACATGACAGGAGAGACACGGACCCTGCCCAGGTCCAGTTCCATGGCAGCAGGCTTGGAAAAGAATGGGCGCTCCCGTGTCCAGGCCATCTTCTCCCACGCTGCGGGTGACAACAGCACCCTGCTCAGCTTCTCTGAGGGAGATGTAATCACCCTGCTAGTGCCCGAGGCCAGAGATGGCTGGCACTATGGGGAGAATGAGAAGAACAAGATGTAAGTGTTATAGTAATTTTTGCATTTTGCCTATTTCCATTCTGTGAGATCTACTTCCCCCACATATAGGTACAATGTAAGTTTAACCATGTGTTCACCTTTCTCAGGCGTGGCTGGTTCCCGTTCTCCTACACACGTGTGCTGCCTGAAAGTGACAGTGAGAAGCTTAAAGTGAAGTGCGTAGCATTTTTTTTCTATCACAAACTGTGTCAACTTTATGAGACCGAGTCTGAGGCCTTTTTTTTTCTTGCCCTCTCAGCTTGCACCATGGGAAAAGTAGCAGCACAGGGAACTTGTTGGAGAGTGATGCATCACTGCCCACACCTGACTATGGCCTGACTGCCCGACTGCTGGCACAGAGCCTAGCACAGACCCGCCCACGTCCCTACAGCATGGCAGGCTTTGGCACACAGGTAGGTACAATTTAACATGTGTAGTATCCATGAACAACACACAAAACACTTGTTACTCTTTTTTACTTAATTTGTAGCCCCCGTCTGGTTTAGCCTTGTGTTGCATAATTGGATATGAGTAATCCTGCAGTAACTGGAAAGGAGACTTTTGCTAAGTTTCTGCTGCCGCCTAGTGTTTGTATGCAAGTACAGCAGGTGCTTCAGTCCAAGGTATACAAGCACACTAAGTAAAATATTTTATTTTATCTTTTCAGCCTGCTATTGAGGATTATGATGGCCGCTTTGCCACAAGGTAAGTGCCTTTTCTACCCTGTCCTCTTAAGATATGACTGGTGCTGCCGTCTGAGTTATTTAACTTTGGTAGTTTTGGCAGTAGTGACCTATCAGTAAAAGATGGCATTTCAATTGAGTCATTACATGCTGGAACACTGAAGAGTGAGCAAGGCAACTGTGTAACATACGCAGTGTCCCAGTGGAACGCTACATTCACTTTCTATAATGGTGTAGAGTATGATGTGTCGCGGACCAAACATGTAGTTTACTAGAAAAAGTGTACAGTATTCTCCATAATATCAGGGTGGATCCTTAGAAGTGCTTGATATTTGAGTGTACTGTTAAATGTATACCAGGTTTAAATTCAGACCATGTAATAATCCCGCAAAGGTCAATTTGTTTGAAGAGCTTGCTTTGGACACTTACAGTAAAATAAAATAAAAATATGCCAAGGAGTTCAGTGGAATAAAGGAATCTATAAAAGTTAAGTTTGATTATCAATAAAAATAAATAAAACAATTAAAAACTTTTTTTTTTTTACAGAGAATTAAAAAGATAAATCGCGGCAATTAAAGACTTGGAATGATGGTTAGTCTTAAAAGCAGGTAAAATATAATGCCCTGATGGCGACAGAGAACGTTCACCTGCAAGAACGTGTCCAGAAGAAGGAAAAATACTTGTCGCTCCCTGGAGGATTTGTTGATTTTAACAATGCTGTTTAGACCATTGTCTCATAATGCAATGAACGAAGAAACTTGTGCAGCCAATTACAGTTACAAAACATGAGGACTGTGGCGAGACAGTTCAAGCAAGAGCTTGCTCAA
This sequence comes from Plectropomus leopardus, assembly GCF_008729295.1. Taxonomy (NCBI): domain Eukaryota; kingdom Metazoa; phylum Chordata; class Actinopteri; order Perciformes; family Serranidae; genus Plectropomus; species Plectropomus leopardus. Next base: position 14,084,652 of record NC_056479.1, on the reverse strand, counting down.
ATATACTGCAATAATATATCTTTTCACATAGTGCATTATTTTGTGACCAAAAAATGATGAAGTTCCAATGCCACTGTTAAGAGTATTCTATTACGATTAGTATATGGTTAATGCATAGTATGGAATTAAGTGATGGGCTACAAAGCCACACAGCGTCTGAAACAAAGTTCAATCTACAATCACCCATATGTATGTGTACAATTATTTGTTAAAGGAACACTTACCCACAAAATGACCATTTGCAAATGAATTAGTCGCACCATGTTACCCCAAGGCATGTGAGAAAAAACAAAGTTTAACAGCAAAACAATATGAAAACATCTGTTTACAAACTCTCACACAATTCTTGCTTCAAGTCTTATTCATCAAGAAGTATGCCTCCCAAAATGTTTTTTTCCTGAAACCTTACTTTTTAAAACTTAGTTAAGAGTAGATTTATCTATATGCGCTTCCAAGCCAGACTCCAACACTAATTTCTCTGTTTGTTTGGGGTTTTTTTAAGCGAAAATGCATGTGTTTGGGAAGTACTGAGCATACCACTGAATAATGTTCTGTCAAAGTTTGTAAAGGATGTTTTTGATATAGTCTTGCTGTAGTTAAACACAGTCCCTAGTTAATCATAATATCAATATATTCAATATTTTCCCTTGGTGAAATGTAAGAAAAAAAAAGTTTTCTTTTTACTTTAAGTACTTAAAATGTCAGGAAATACTGACAAATGCCATTCACTGTTTTTTTAAGCAATCTTCAAATTATCTGTTTTGTCTGACCAATGGTTCAACACCCAAATTTATTCAGTTTACAGTAACATAAAACAGGAAACAGCTACATATCTTCACACATGAGAAGCTAGAGCCAGATAATTCTGGGCTTTTTTGTTTGGACAATTGATTTGATGAATAATCAGTTATCAAAATCATTGGCCATTATTTATTTATTTTTAATCGATGCGTAATTGATTAATAGACTAATGATGTCACCACTAGTGTGAAGCATAGTTTGCCTCAAGCAATTTCGCTGTAGTTAGATATATATACAGTGTTTCTTTTGAGCATTTTTACTGTGTCTTCTTTGTCCTTCCCTCTTTAATCCTGCTTACATTACTTTTTTTAAAATAGCTCTTTAAAGTAATGACTGCAGTGTAGCGGGGTCAGTGTCTCCGTTTATTGTCAGAGCAATCTTGGCCCAGTATGTCTTCACCGTAATCCTATCAAGTCCTTGCTGACTCACCAGGGTTATGTGAGGTTAGGGTTAGGAATGATGCTGTGCCTGTTTCTGTCCAATCAGGGAGTACATCCTTGTGTACATGTTTATAAATGTGTGTATTTGCGTGTGTCTGTGAGAGAGAGAGAGAGAGAGAGAGAGAGAGAGAGAGAAATGACTTGCGTGCACTTGTGTTTGGAGTACGTGTTGTGACAGTAGACATCATGCTGACCTCATCTCAGTCATCACTGCTTGTCAGCCTGGGGCTTTGGGCACCAGTGTCAAGCTGTTTACATACTCCTGTCTGCTCTGAATGTGTTTTTTTTTTTGTATCAGTACTTTGAGACAACACTGTGCTGCAGGGTGTATTCACCCCCAACAGACTAATCTAATACTACATCCCTCCAGCTAAGGAGATGACTTGATTTTCTCATCAACAGTGTGGGGTTTGTCTACTTTTCAGTGACAGACGGTAGCAAATATTCAATAAACTGCTTATTATGGGCAATAATATCAAACCAGAAAACATATCTGGATTATAAAAAAAAAGTGTTGATGAGGGAATTGGAAGTCCAATCTTCCTGATCATGGCAGGTGTGTTTGGAGTTGCAGCTGTGGGTGGGGTAGATTTCATGACCCCCACCTACGCCTCTCCAAATCTCTACCCTGCCTCCTTGTGCCTGTCTTGTCTTTCTCCATTTCTCTCTGAGTGTGTCCGACCTGGCAAGCTTCCTTCTCTCTTTGTTCCACAGTGACAGTCCTGATGGCAAATTGATTTCGACTGTGTGAGAACAGACATACAGACAGACACAGACAGCTCCGGATAGCACAGGGGCCTCTTCCTCCCCATCTTTTCCCCCTCCTCCTCTTAGCCTCCCCCTTCTCCTGTCCACTTATCTCCACTTCTCCTCCTCTGCCTCCACACACACCCCTTCTCCAAGTGGAAGAGGCCAGTTTCATCCCTCCTTTCTGTCCTCTCTTCCTCCTCGGGTCCCTCCTTTCCTCCTTCCGTCCGTCCTGGGTGCTGCTGCTGGTGGTGTCGGTGTGGACAGTAGCGGTTGGTGGGTGGAGGATTGCGTTGAGCGAGAGAGCCAGAGCGGGGCCTACCTGCTCGGCATGCAGCGATATGGACTCTGAATAATCTCTGATCACAGTCCACCATCACGGACTGATCTCTCAAGAGACTGCCTTTGCTACTGCTTGTCTTTTCATGCATGTACATGGTTGTGTCATTTTGTCAAACTAAAAGACATGTTCATGTACTGTACAAGTGCCAAAAGACTTCAATGTCGTTGTACTAAAGCCACTGGCTGAATGGCCTTTTTAAGCACACGTGGGCCCAGTATTATCGAGTTCCCACCCAATACACACATGCTCAAAAAAAAAGCTTTGTTCAAAGTAAGGCTGTGCAGCAGATTACTATGTTTCTGTTCTGAGAGATCCCGTATAGGTCGCGCTGTGCTTCCTTGTGTCAGTGCTAGACTTGATTATTCGTCCAGAGGGTGTGTGTCTTATTTGCCTTACTTTGCTTCTTTTATTTTCTATTAAACACTTCATGTGCAATGGAGCAAATTTTTAAATTGAGCTTCAAGAATATACAATATATCTATCTATCCATTTCTATCTCTCTCTCTTTATATATATACACATATATATATATGTGTATATATATAATGTTTCCGTCAGTCCAACAAGTTGCACCTGTATTATGATCATTGCAAAAAAAACAAACAAAAAAAAATTTTTTAATATAGATTTACAATTAAACTTCCCACCGTTGTCCCCCAGTCTTTTTGACTTCTCGGCTGAACTTACTGCCAGAATTGTTGGTAAAAATAAAAAATTCCTTCAGTTTCATCTTATTTCTGAAGCAGTGAGTTTGAAAAGGGTCTTCTTCTGTTGAGTATCCTCAATAACAGCTGTGAATTAGTTTTTAGGTTCAATGACAACCACGGCTTTTGCAGCTCTCAGTGTTATTTATGATTGTATTCTCTGAGTGGCTATGTAGTTTTTGGTCTTTTCTTTAAAAAAACATATTGTCCTTGTAAAAAAAACAAACAAACAAAAAAAATCAAGAAACATTGAGAAATTACTGATTAGTTGAAGTGTTTATCTTATGCATGCTGTGGAGGGAAACCAGAAAATGTGATACTAAAAATTGACCTTGAATGTATGGTGACTTTTTACAAAGTATTCTAAATAAAACATATCTCTATATATTAATAAACAGTCTGGTCTGACGAGAAATCTGTTCTGTCATTGACAATGGCATTTTCAGTTTTATACAAACTATTTTTTCCTTGTTTTAAGGGGATTGTTCAGATTTTTTGAAGAGGGGTTGAATTGGTTTCTTATCTTTATTAGGTGTATCATGCTAGATTTAGGTTGACGTGCCCCCACTTTGGAGAAGCAGGCAGGAGTACAACATGGAATAAAGTACTGCTGTGAACGGGGGCAGCAACAATGCGTATTTCAGCCACCTGAAGAAAGTCCATTCTGAAAAAAAAAAAAATTTAATATCACTCTAAGTAAAGACTTTATTGATAGTATTTTCACTATTTTATCTTTCCAAAAGACAGCCCCTTTTTGACAGGAAAGCTGTTTATGGCTTCAGTTCTCCATCTAAGCTCTCCGCGAAGCCACCTTAAAACCTTACACAGGAGCTGCTGGTCTACAGCCGCCTCTATGAGTTACTGGTTTGTGTAATTGTGCAACTGAGGTTTAGTTTTAATTCACCACAATCACACAATAATACAAACAAACCAATCAAGGCAGCTGTAGACCAGCAGCTCCTGTGTAAGGTTTTAAGGTGGCTTCGCGGAGAGCTTAGATGGAGAACTGAAGCCATAAACAGCTTTCCTGTCAAAAAGGGGCTGTCTTTTGGAAAGATAAAATAGTGAAAATACTATCAATAAAGTCTTTACTTAGAGTGATATTAAATTTTTTTTTTTTCAGAATGGACTTTCTTCAGGTGGCTGAAATACGCATTGTTGCTGCCCCCGTTCACAGCAGTACTTTATTCCATGTTGTACTCCTGCCTGCTTCTCCAAAGTGGGGGCACGTCAACCTAAATCTAGCATGATACACCTAATAAAGATAAGAAAACCAATTCAACCCCTCTTCAAAAAAATCTGAACAATCCCCTTAAAACAAGGAAAAAATAGTTGTATAAAACTGAAAATGCCATTGTCAATGACAGAACAGATTTCTCGTCAGACCAGACTGTTTATTAATATATAGAGATATGTTTTATTTAGAATACCTTTGTAAAAAGTCACCATACATTCAAGGTCAATTTTTAGTATCACATTTTCTGGTTTCCCTCCACAGCATGCATAAGATAAACACTTCAACTAATCAGTAATTTCTCAATGTTTCTTGATTTTTTTTGTTTGTTTGTTTTTTTTACAAGGACAATATGTTTTTTTAAAGAAAAGACCAAAAACTACATAGCCACTCAGAGAATACAATCATAAATTGCAAAAAAAAAACAAACAAAAAAAAATTTTTAATATAGATTTACAATTAAACTTCCCACCGTTGTCCCCGCAGTCTTTTTGACTTCTCGGCTGAACTCACTGCTTCAGAAATAAGATGAAACTGAAGGAATTTTTTATTTTTACCAACAATTCTGGCAGTAAGTTCAGCCGAGAAGTCAAAAAGACTGCGGGGACAACGGTGGGAAGTTTAATTGTAAATCTATATTAAAAATTTTTTTTTGTTTGTTTTTTTTGCAATGATCATAATACAGTGCAACTTGTTGGACTGACGGAAACATTATATATATACACATATATATATATGTGTATATATATAAAGAGAGAGAGATAGAAATGGATAGATAGATATATTGTATATTCTTGAAGCTCAATTTAAAAATTTGCTCCATTGCACATGAAGTGTTTAATAGAAAATAAAAGAAGCAAAGTAAGG
>NC_056479.1:11106425-11131425 GCF_008729295.1 Plectropomus leopardus | reverse complement strand
AGGGCGACAGCTGCTGGGAGCTTTTTATTCCTCTCTCTCTCAGCCAGAGACAGGCAGACCCCAGCTCAGGGACCACCTCTTTACCACAGCCACCTGTCAACACCGGTGCGTGTATGTGTGTGTGTGCACGCGTGTGTACATGCATGTTTCCCTCCCCCATATGACGTGCACATTCACATACATGTGAGCACACATCTACCGCCATGCCAGCCTGCACACATGCTTGCACACAGACACACAAACGCCGTCTGGTACACTGACCTCCCTCCATCTCTGAAATTAATGACAGTGCAGGTTCCTTGTGCATGCAGCCATTCGTGTTGTGTTTATGTTTTCCGGCAAGTGTGAAAGGCTCTTATGAGATATCAAATTTAGATAAGGTGGAGCGGTGGGCGGCCTTGCATATGTCTGTTTACTATGAATCCCTATGAAGGCCTTAACGGCACATCAACCCATTGATTCACCACACCAGCTTTGCATGCGAACATATATTTAAAGACGCTGACAGATGCACTGGTGGTGAAGAAAATTAATGGAAACAATCCTAATTTATTGGTTACACTTTACAGGAAAGACTAAAAGATAAACTTAAGAGTAAATGTGTAAAGCAATGTAAGCAAATAATAAATAAGGCATGGTCAACATAAAAACGTCCAAAATTCAAGTCCAGAAAGTCAAAATCCAGAAAAAGCCCTGAATTGCACCCACAAATGTAGTTCATTATTCAATAACATAACTGATGTCTACTTCTAAGGATGATTGATGATACCAGGGATGAAAAAAAGAATGTCGTGAGCTGCTTGCACTGATTTTACCCAGCAGAGCTCTCTTGTGGGCCGGATTGTAGGAGGGTGAGAGGTGTGGGAGGTGGCATCGAGATTCACACCGTGTCACGTACTTGCTTCGGAAATGTCACCTCTTTTTTTTTACAGATCAGTTGAATCCATGGAGTGTTGCGTGCTTTCTCAGGTAATGTGCAGGAAGGACGGATTTGGGAGGACTGTTGTTAAAATCATTACGGAGAGTCTTGATTGAGGGAAGGGATGCATGTTTTACTTTAAACAGATGCTCATTATTTCCGTGGTAAAATTAGAAACAAGTTGCATCTCTGCACAACTTCTTTTACTGAAGGAAGACAGATAAAGTGAAACAATGTAATTTTATGAATTCAGAATATGAGAAAAATGGTTTAAAATATTTATCTAGTCAATCAACAAAAAAAATTCTAATTACATCTGTCCTTTTGCTCTAGAGGAAAACTTTGCAGCTCAAAATAGTAGTTTCTTTGTCTCATCAGAAATAAATAATATGTCAACGGGAGTTATTTTGCTGTGCTCATAAGCTTCTCAAAAGTGAGATAATTTGGAAGCATAAAATGCACAGACTTGAGACTTGAATTTGACCACTGAGACAAATTTTTGAAATTGTGCAGGGTCATTTATAAGACCATCAAGTCTTATTTTGGATCTTGCTGTTATCTTAAGAGCAGATTATTTCAGACAAATAAAGATTACTGCAGTGAGAGAAAAAAATGAGTTTTTTAAGATCTTAAAGTAGGAGACAAGAGGAAGGCTATTTCTCAGTAGCTAAATTTAGGTATGACAAAATTGACAAAATTTGATGTTCAGTGTAGGCTGAACAAAAAAATCATATTTAAATTTTTCCTTTCCTCTGTCATCTGACATCACTGTCTTTTGCACATTGTATGCGTTTGCATATTTGTACATGACATGTAAAAACTTATTTCTCTTTTGAGGTCATCTCTCCGCTCTAATTTTCCTTAAATCAGTTTTTTTTTATGTGAGTTATGACAAATACTTCTCTCCACTCTTTGGATTTCTGGATGCCCGGTAACTAAAAATCTGACCTCAAGACTGCACCTTACTCTTGATACTTAATCCTTCTCCTCTCTTTCGATCCCTTTTCTCGATCTGTGATTGCATTATTTTGTGTAATTCAATGAAAATTTGAGCTAATTCTTCATCTGGCCATGAATTTGTTCATCTTGTTTGTTAGAAAATAATGGCACCTTATTTTTTAAGTGTCTTTCTGCTGTTAGAAGTGTCTCCTTTATCTGGAGAGCACAGATAAGAATAAAATTTACATCACATTTAACACATTTAGAGGAACATTTAAATTGCAAAACAATAACTGACAGCCTTATTATTTTATTTTTTAAATTTTCAGCACGCTTACCAGGAGGTCTGAGAAAAAAAGGCAATCACACCCACGCCTATTACATCACACTAAACATAACCTGAAAGTCCAGTAGACATAGCTAGCTAATAACATTATTGTGGATTGGTTGTCGACTGAGTGTCCCACTCACCACACTAATACAAACCACGCTGCGTGAATAGTAAGTTAGATAATCCAGTCTTGCAGTGAGAAATCTGGAGGAAGACTCAGGGTTTGTAACACACATCTCTCTTTTCTAACTTCAATTTAGGCGACAGTCTCGTGGCTTTGGAGGCTAATTTGCTATTGGCTGCAGTCTAATAGAGAAACACACACTCACACACGCACGCACACACAAACACAGTCCTCCTCTCACTCTTGCACATCCCACACATGTGCGCCGCCACACAGTGTCATAAATAGACAGACAGTGCCAATCTGAGGCCTGGATGGGAGCCAGCTCTGCAGCAGCTCAGTAGTTAAATTATTAACACCAACTGGGAGAGAGACAAAGAGAGGAGCGGATCAGGCAGCTCAGCGGAGAGGAGATCTGGAGAGGAGAAAAGAGGAGGTGAAACGAGACAAGCTAGACATCAGAGGGGCTGAGGAGGTTAGCTGTTTAGGTGTGTAAAGACGGAGAGAGAAGAACTCGTGTAAAATATAAAAATATCTTTTTGATTTTCAGAAGAGTGGGAGAGTTTGGGAGGAATACACGATCTTGTGTGTGTGTGTGTGTGTGTGTGTGTGTGTGAGGGGAAGGTAGAGAGGTGGATGTTGAGGTTTTTCATGGATGGCAGTGGAATACTAATGGTGTGTGTGGTGTTTGTGTGTGTTGGTGTGTGTATTTAGCAGAGTGAGGGGAGGGGAAGAGAGATGGAGAGAGATCTGGGGATGTTGGTTCTGATCCAGAGAGTTAATGTTGCGCTCATTGATGGATAGAGTGCCAGCCATGAGGCTCCATACCCACACAAGATGGATGAAGCAGTGCTCTCTCTCTCTCTCTCTCTCTCTCTCTCACTCACTCTCTCTCATCTTCCTGCTACAGTTTGATGTTTCTCATCTTATTTCTTTCTCTTTTTTCAAAGCTAAACGGTGATCAGAGCGCTCACCACAAAGCCACTATCAGATCCCAAACATCAGCTTTGTTTGTGTGTGTGTGTGTATCCATAGAGAGGTTTTATGATTTGCCATCATGTCAGCTAGCCCCGTGACAAGGCAACTTCTGTTGTGTGTTGTGAGTGTGTGTGTGTGTGTGTGTGTGTGTGAGAGAGAGAGAGAGAGAGAGAGAGAGAGAGAGAGATAATCTCAGTCTCAAAAATACCTATACATTAATGGCGCAATCAGTCATCTGAGTGTAAACAAAAAGTTGTCTACACATCAAAACTGAGCACACAGGACAGGAAATTAATGTACAAATATTTTAATAGACTAATACATCTAGTATTCACATTTTTGTGATTTAGGCAGAATTTTTAACAGGGAAATACATCAATAATTTCAGTTGTGATCAGGAAAAAAACACTAAATTTTTATTGTCTGTCTATCATACCCTTTTATAGGTATCACTTTTATGTATAACTAATTTGGGTAACACTTAATAATACAGCCCATGACTTACCATGTAATTAATCAACACTTACTATATAAGTCCTCTTAATATACGGTGTAATATCTATAAATCAGTATGCTACATATAAAATACTTACTGGTCCCTTGTACTTAAGTGGAACAAGGGAATAACAATGGGGAGTTTTAGAGGAAAGAAGATATGACTCCTACTGCAAGTATTTTGTAAGTACTGAGTACTTATGGGATATTTTAGGGGAACGGAGAAAAGACTTACAGTGTAAGTATTTTTATAAACTAGTGGTACCCAAGGGGTACAGTGTTGTTACAGAGCCAAACTACTGACAGTGACATCCAGAACGTTCGTTTCCTTAACGTAAGGCAAGAAACAGGAAGTTAACCTCAGTTCTAGTGTCAGTGTCCTGCAATATAGACCTGCTATCACCCCCAACCACCTCCCTCCAAAGTTCATGAAAATTCATGTGGTACATGAATGTAATGATTCGTTACCTGAAAGAAGCGTCTCTGAAAAGGATCCAGGCAGCAATTACATTGTCACAATAATGTCATTACAGAAGCAGATTAGTAACATGCAAATGTAATTTCTGAAAAACAGGATTCCTACTGGACTTTCAGGTTATGTTGCCAAAACTAAAGTGTCTATGGCTCTGTTTGTGCGTGTGTTTGTGTGTGTGTCTGTGTTTAAACTTCTAAATGCACGTTCAGGAAGAAACCAAAAATGAAGCTGAGGTACCGTGTTCTTCATAGTGTGTGTGTGTACATGCATGTACAGTGTGTGTGTGTTGTTTTTATTTACACGCAGAACTAAAAGCTTGACTACTTTGTCTGTAAGGCCCCCGATGCCTCCACCACACACACACACACACACACACACACACACACACACACACACAACACACACACACTTTACCCAGCTTCCTCCTTTCTGGCGGGGGCATCGGGGGGTGAAGTGATCTGTGCGAAAGCCTCCTGTTCTATGCGCCGCGCGGCTCAGGCAGAGGGGGATTGTGGGTAGCTGCTGTCTGCAGGGGTGGGGGGGGTAGAGTTAGCGAGGAGGGGAGGGGTGGATGGGTTGCCGGGGCGGGCGGCAGCAGATGGCGTGCCACACTGTGAGGGCCGTCGGCTGGCATCCAGAGGAGGAGGAGGAGGAGGGAGGGGAGGATGGGAGGGTGGAGGAGGAGGGGGAAGGGGGGTACAGGGATTGGAGGGGCACTGCTCCCAAAGTGCCAGCAGGCATCAGGAGAGGGAGAGACAGAGGTGAGGGGCTTTGGTGGGAGACAGGCAGACTGGAAGGAACCCACAGACTTTGAGATTAGAGCTTAAGCGGGGCTCGGGAGCAGGATTTCGCTGCTAATTGCATCCACTGAAGAAGAACCAAAACGACAGATTTGTCTTTGAACCCTAATTCACTAGTGACTTTTGACCTTTTCCACTTCCATACAGTGTCTCTCGGTGCCCGCCGCCGAGGGGTTTTGCACGCCGGGCCAAACAGAGGTCCACCGTTGGCATATTGTTGTGTAAGGATTGCCACCGATGTAGCATGAGGTTGGCATGTGGAGGGCATCGGGTTGGCATATGTACTGTGAGGAGTTGACACAGGGTCTGCTCTGATGTGACATAAGTTTGGCAGGCTTGGCATCAAGGTGGCACAAGACTGGCACCGGGTTAGCGCTGAGGGGTGCCGAATGGATGGTGTCTGTCTGAGAGGTCGTGGATGTGTGTGCAGCTTCTGTGCTTCATGTCTGTAAAAGTACAATGTATTGTCAGGATAAGGTGCTCTAACTGATTGGTTAATGTCAAAGCCGCAGCCATGGAGTCAACATTTGGGCAGACCAAATCTGCAATTTCAGAAAATTTCTCATAAAATAATAATGGACATTTGTGAAATTTAGTCTTCATGACTATGATAACATTTGCTAATAAATGTTTCAGATGGCTGTGCTTAGTCATCTGTTCTAGCATAGCTTTTTAAAAAATGTATGTATCGTAAAAATTGACATTTTATTTATATATTATTATTAGTTACATAAACTTTATTTATATATTAGAGATAGGTGTAGGCCTATAAGCTTTAAGCTTATTATTATTATTATTATTATTATTATTATTATTATTATTATTAGCTTACTCCCCCAATATATTACAATTACTGCCTTGGTTAATATTATAGCTGACTGAGGTGGAGATAATTTTTCATAATTTATTTATTAATCAGTAAATCAATTTATCCGAACTGAATTACAGATTTGGGGTCCAGATAAAATACAATACACACAAGAAATTACATACAGAATCCCATTTAAAAAAAGTTTAAAAGAGTATAAATCAGTGTCCCATAAAAAGACAACTATACCAATATTTCCACAGTTGGGATTGGTAGAGTGTGGTACTTAACTGTATATTACTGTGGTCTAGTTCTTATTTTTGCACCTTACTGTTATCTAGTTCATATTAAATTTTAAGTTTGCTATATATTGTATTTTATATCTGATATACAGTGCTTTTCTATTATGTTATGTTAGTCCATATTGCATGCTTTGTTTCTGCACTCCTTTAACTTTGTATTGCAGCTGCTACACAGCGGGATAAATAAAGTCTTATCTTATCTTATCTTATTTTACATTATTTTATCTTATGTTTGATAGGCCTAACAATTCAATAATTTGATTTAATGTATATGGCAAGTCAAGTCAACAACATGAGATAAAGCAAAGTGCTTTCTAGGTGAGGCAGGTGGATTAGATTCTGCCTCAACACAGGTTTACATGATTAACAAAGTAAAGGGTGCATAAAAAGCAGGTATACATAATGTAATACAATAAAACAGTAATAGAGAGAAGGAAAAGAGACTAAAATTAAAAGGCTACAACATCTTATATGATAAAAGCAAGAACAATGTAAAGACAGAATTTAAAATATCCTTGGGCTGTAAAAAGCAAGTGAAAAAAAGGTGTGTCTATAACAATCATGCCAACAATCATATTTTTAAAGATGATGATGTATTTTCTGTGTAAAATCCTAATCTGTAAATTGATTGTTAATCAGCTGCAGTGTCAAATATATGCAGTGCAGTAAAAATAACTGTTTTTCTCCAATAATTGTAGTGGAAAAGTGGTTTAAAGACGCATAAAATGTAGATACGTAACTATGGTATAAGTACCCCAAATTTGTCCCATACTTGAGAAAACACACACTTCACCACTGATGTGCCCCAGAGCTGTGTATGTTTGCGCTTTGAAACTCCTGTCGCTCTCACTCAGGAGACTGCACGCAGCACTTAAATATTTCATTTGCAAAATCTTTGTCATTCCACATTCATATGTGCACATGGCATGCTAATGCTAACCCACATCTCTCGCTGACTTCTTCAAATCTGTGCTAGAAGATTGTGCTAAATGCAATCAGGCGTACTAACACAAGCAAGGACACTCCTGGGCCATTTAGGTTGACCTACTTGGTTCATATGTTGCCCTTCTTCAGCTGCAGCTTTCATTCTTTGCTCTGTGTTCAATGAGATGAATGCTTCGGTGCTGTTATATCTCTGATAGGGCGACCTGCAACATGCATTATGGTTTTGATCAAAGGCTGAGAACTTTAGATGTAATCTGGGTCACAGTCCTGGGTGCAGAGGAGACATCATAGCATTTGGAGGTGAATGGGTCTCTTTTTGTATTCAATGCTAGTGCTTCACATTACCTGCAAGTATTGTTGAAAATGAGTCTCTGTCTCCTTCTAATTAAGGTGCGGGTAACAACCAGCACCTTCAGCAGAGCATGCACATATGCAGACAGACGCAAACGCTCAACACACACATGCACCCATTCACACACACAAACAGGGACACACACCCACACCACACCCCCCACCTCATACACACACACCCACCCTGTGCCCCACCTCTCTGTACACATACACACACAACTAGTTTTACACTCTAACACACACATGAATCTACATATATTACTGAAAAACTTGATACATCTTTCTTGTCTCTACACCTTTGGATTCGGTATGTATGGAAGCTCATGCATACACATGTACACACACGTGCATGCACAAAAGCAGACACAATACACACGCGTACATGCATTGTGGCCCACATCCCCCTCCAGGCTGGCCCGGCTCATAAGGGGCACCATGTGGCACTCTATTCCCTCTGGCACGAGGCACCGACTCTGCCAGCTCTGCATTGTCCTCTGCCCGCTGGAGAGCACGCGCCCAAGCCATGGCCCCTCTCTTTCTCCGTCTTTATCTCTCCCTTTCTCCCTCTTTCATTGCCTCTCCTCTTGTTTACCGTACATGAACCGAGATGGATGACGTTTGCTTGCTTTCGGTCTCCAAAGTGCACCGAAACTTAAGATGAATGGGTGTGTGTTTGTGATGGAACACTGTTGGGAAATCTTGTTCCTGCGTCTCATTGTCTGCCTTTGTGTCCCGCCAAATTTTCAGCCTTCGTCCAACTGAAGTAGTAAATATTGTTGTAAAGCGCCAGTGTAGATGGTTGATAGCTTGGATCTCTGTCAAATACAAGCTGGAAATTACATATATTCTGATTGATTGGTTTGTTGGATCCTTCTTTTTTCTTGTTCACTTCCCTGTTGATTGAATTGTGTACCTCTCATAGCAGCAGAGATCTTAGGAAAACACAGCGGGAACGGTCTGACAGACACTGCTGAAGATCTAGACATGACAGACACAGCTTTGCTTTGCTGGAGTTAACAGTGAGGTAGAGGGAAATTTTCCATAAGATGAGTGTCATATTTTAACATTAAAAACTCTACTCTACTTCAATTTGTTACAACTATCTGTCATATTTTACGTCATTTTTTTAAATAATGTAGCAAAAGAAAGTGAAAAATGCATATATGTGAGTGTTTACAGGTGACAGTGCAGTTTAGTAATTCAAGTGTTGCAGACATTAGATGGACTTGATTACTGATTACCAAATTTAGTACAGAGGTTGAATCATAGGTGTAGATTTCGGGATGGGGGTGGGGGGACATGTCCCCCTTAACATTTAGAGCATGTGCATCTGTCCCATCCCAATTTAAAAAAAAGGGGTACAAAGTGGTGCCAAAATATCACCAGAATGCAGAAAATTAAGTGATTGATGCTCAAAATTTTCTGGTCAAGGACCCCCAATCTTAAAACAAAACCTAGGCCATTGGATTTCACTGTATCCCATTCTATTTGCCTCAGTTAAATTTGATTAGATTCATCTCAATAACACTTTTATGATTATTTAATATTTATTCCGTGCTAGCAGCAAGTAGTAGTGATAAAGAATGCATACAATATTGCAAATAATTGCACTTATAGGTGCTTCATGACACTGAGATTATAAAGTGGAAAACTATACAAAAATGCATTAATAAAAAGATAAAGTTTCATTGTGTCTGAACCATTAGTGGTCTGTACTAATAAACAAAAAGTCATCAGTGCCATAGGGAGAATGCTGTATGAATGATGCTTTGATTTCTGCGATCCCTCAGAGGGAAGCAGCCCGGTCCCTCCCTCCACCACACAGCTGCTCTGAGGAGAGAGGGGCTCGGCGGGGCTCTGGGTAGCCTTAGCTCTCTGTGCTTGGGTGAGAATTAGCCAGCTTTAGCGCTCGCCTTGCCTGGTAATCCCTTAATCTGGCTAGGCTGAGGAGGAAGGCTTTGGAGGAGAGATGGTGTGTCAATCCATGTCTTCACATCTCTCTTGGCACGCTGAGGCACACAGAAAACACAGAGAAGTTTGCAGTTGAGAGTTGAGCCGTGCCTTTAATGAATTTGGCGCATTATTGAGTGTGAGGTTCTTCCGTCGTCTTTAACACGGTGTTACATTTTTAAAAGTCAATTCAACAATGCCAAATTTATTGTGGTACCTTGGTATATTTTTAAAATGCGGGAATGTTTGAGAGGAATTGCAGCCTGTATTTCACACCATGTTAATGATAGCATATCTTGTATTTAAGACCACATTTCTAATACACCCTGTTGCTTCCTGGGGCAAACAGGATGTTGCTCCTTAATCCTATAATTACCGACTTTTTTGCCATCTCAATGTTGAACTTGTTGTCTTTTGCGTTGTTGCAGTGTTTTCACATTATCATTTAAATCATACTATTATAAGAATATGGATTATAGTCACCTTAAGTTATAATTTCACTTTAGATTCACTAGAGAGGACATGTTTGAAGAGATGCATTTTAGTTAAGTTTGGTAGAAGTGCAGAAAAGTTAATGAGGACACCACAAACATAATCTATTGTAGGAGGAAGATGAAATTCCAGAGCTCAGTGAAAACAGACATATTAAAGTATTACCATCCAATTTCCCACAGAGCCACCCTTAAATTTTCCACTCCGTTTTTCTTGGCTTGCTTATTCTTTAATTGGCAATGGCGACTTGTTCCATTCCAGTGTTCATGTATATAATCACAAATATTTGCCCAAGCAAGGCTTAAACAATGTTACATACACAGATTTCTTTTCCTGATGGCTCTGGTCTTATGTCTCTGTGCAATTTCTACCTCAGAAAAAAACTGTATGTAATGGGAAACCCAATACGGGGGGCCCGATAACCTCCAGACCCGACACTCGTATCAGCCTGTGCTGGGATACCTACACACTCGTGTTTAGTGCCACAGAGCAATCCTACATGATGGTGCACAAAGGTCAGAGTAGAGGCCAGCTGTGGCTAACAAATCTTTTAGAAGATATATGGTTATGTAGCAGAAATATTAGATTTGTTCATGTAGTTTGGCTGCTGTCGACTTCAGCATTATAAAGTATAAATAAAAAAACACAGTAATACTAGTGACAGTGGATGTATTGCTATAAAAGCAAAGTGACAATGGCCTGATTATAAGTGATAGTTGAATTATACTCCTGCTAATGGTCTATGAATAACAAAGCATCCCAACATGTTAACATTATCATGAATGCAATAACACAGAGGGGAATGAGGGGCCGCCTGGTACTGATTGTGCAAACACACGGTAATGAATGGCTAATGTGCTGGTGCAGAGGAGACATTAATGCCATCCTAATTCCCTTTTGCTCAGAGCGGGGCACTGTGTCCTGAGCCTGTTAATCTGAACCCTTTAAACCTTTAATCTGGGAAGCTGTCAGACACACACACACACACACACACACACACACACACACACACACACACACACAGCAACAACATAGACACAGACAACCTGTCACTGCCTTGTAAAAGTACTACACTGTACCTGCCACACCTCTCTCTCTGTCTCTCTCTCATTCTCTCAGACACATGTGACATATTGAGCGCCTGCAGCGAGATTCTTCCCCATGAGCGGCATTCCAGAGCAGGACGTCCCAGGGGAGCATGGGAGTGGGGCCGGGCAGTGGTGGGTCTGGGGGCGGTTGCGGGGAGAGAGAGGGGGGTGCAGCGGGCTTGTTGATGCAAAGGTCTGGTTGCTTAGGATTATTGGAGGGGTGTTGCGGTCGGGTTTGTCCGCTAATGTTGGTGTCTTGGTGAAGAGTTGTGGCTTTGAAGCAGGACGGAGTGACCTGAACTAAACTAAAACACTATGGTTATCACACAGAGCATCTCATCTACACTTTTTGACACTTCCTGTCCCAATGGATATAGATCACTTTATATATCATCTCAGAGTTGGTCACCCAAATGCAGAAAAAAATATAATTCACAATCTAATGAGACACAGTGACGCAGTGAACCAAATTTGAAAGACGTACTCAAACGAAAACACTGCAACATATACTCATAGAATGGTTTATGTGATATCCTACAAATTAGTGCCCCATGAATGACCTCAGCTAGCAAATTTTGGTTCTAAAAACATTCTGAGAATGGTACAATGCAACCAATGCAATGTTTTATTAATATTTTCAGCAGCAAGTTTTCTTTTAGTTCTATGAATGTTCAGAGTAACATTCTCTGTGATTTTTTAATAGTTAACATATCACATTATATTACATTTTTATTTAAAATGTTCTGTAATCTCAGGCCTCAATAACATGTTCTGAATGTTGCTTTGAAAATGTTCTTCCTTCGTTCTCATGTAACATTGTGGGAACGTTTTTATAAAAAGAACATTTTATGATCTGTCACCTCCCAACATCACCAAAACATCCTCAGAATGTTGAAGTTATAATGTTACATCATAGTCAGCATTTAATCTTGGAGGGACATTATTTGAAATGATAAAAGCTTCTTTGAACATTAGATTGAAATATTCTCTTTAAAACATTGTTGCAGCTTGTAGGTACCGTTTGCCAATGTTGTGGGAACGTTCCCTGCTACCTGGGACGCTGCGTCCTTAACATAAAGTTATGTAATTAATGACCAGTTACATGGGGTTAGGTTTGGGCTAGTAGGTAGTTTGGGCAATAAAGCTGAAAAGACCTAAAATCATAAGTGCATAAATGTCGTGCTCAGTTTTGTCTAAATGGACTTGCTGAACCGCATTGTCCAAAAATATGCCAAAAGAAGGTGCTCCTGCACGGCAAAAGGATATAAAGCAACAGAATAAATGTTTTCTTCAACATATAAACTTTTAACTGAAGAGATTTCTTTTAATATGTAACTCCTGATCACCAACAATCCCATTAATAACTGTTATTTAATTACAGATTTTTTCTCAGTAATTCTAATGTAATTACTATAACATTTATTTGGTAATTTCATTACTGAAACTCCCCAACACTGGTTGTCACAACATGATATTGAAAACTGACATGCGATCATGCATAAAATTTTGACATATTACAACAAATTAAAAATTATGAAATGCACAAATGTAACATATCTGTGGTTTGCAGAAACGCACAAAGCCAACATTTATTCTTAGTTTGTCTCAGAAGCCGAGGACAAAACAATGTCAGTGCAGTTTGATCTGTTTTCAAAAGCTAATCACAAGCATTACACTTTAAACAAGGCCAATAAAATAGCAGTCAAAGAAGATCAGTTCATAAGTGGTGGACACAAAGTTCCTTTTAAAATGTTCTGTGGCCAATGTGGGCATCCTAAACAGATTAACTTGACAAACCAGTCACTCATCACTTTTTAAGATGCCAAATACCCCAAACAGCAAGTCACCTTTGCTCTGGTTTGGTTTGAACTCCCTCTGGTTCTTTCCCAGCTCTGTCAGTGTGTGATATCCGTTGCTTTGCAGTGTCCTCTGTAGCTTGAACATACATTACATTGCTTTCAGTTTGCACTGGATGTTACACATTTGGATTGGGATGCTTGGCAGAAACATCCTCATACATGGCAACCTGTTTCCATAAAGCATCACCTGTTCCTTCTCTATCAGGCAGCGGCACACCCAGAGTGCAGTTTTCTAGGCCTTTCCACTGTGAGCTGTTGATTGTGTCTCTCTCTTAATTAGATCAGAATGGGGACATTGTGTGCGTGAGTGGAGACACTGTGCGTGTGCATTTTTTGTCACATATTATCTTATCATTTTTCCTCTTTCTCTCCCTTTGTCCTCGCTTGTCTCCTCATTCTTTCTGTCTGCCGGTTAATATTTCATTTGCTCTGCTGTCGTAGCGGGCTGGTACATTAACCAGCGGTGCCAGTCGAGCTCTCTGCTTGTGGCTGGCTGTATAAAAATAAACACACTCTAGTTGTAATGAACAGATGTCACAGAATTTAAACGTGCATAGCCCCCACCCCACCACCACCTCCTCCTCCTCCACCACCTCCTCCTCCACGCACACAAACACACTTCACCCTCCTCTCCCACCTCTCCTCCTCCTCCTCCTCATTCTTGCTCACGCGTAAAGGCGCACATGCATGCATGCATGCACACACAGCATGGAGACACACTCATGCATCAACATGTTTTTAAGAAACACAGATTGCAGAAGAGCTGCAGGATCAAGACACTTGTCCACATGAGTGTATATTCAACATACACACAAACTCTTATACATGTATTCCCATGTGAGCTTCCCCTGGCAGAGGGGCACGCATGTCAGGCATCGTGCTGCTCCGCCAGTCTCTTCCTCTCTTTATTTGCTTCTATTTTCCTCTTCCTCCTCCCTCCCTCTCTGCCTGTCTGTCTGTTAGTCTGACAGCAGGCTAACACTGTGGTCATTTTACAGACTATTTTCATGAGGTCCTCCCATCCACTTCGCAGAACCAGCCTGTCATCCCACAATCCCCAGCGGCATCATCAGAACCCATTTTGGTACTGTGAGGAAGGGATGGGCACAAGTAAGTGTGTGTGTGTGTGTGTGTGTGTGTGTGTGTGTGTGTATGTGTGTGTGTGTGTCCATCCCCCTTGTCACTCCCGATCTTTTCCCACTGAGCATGTGCCAGCTCTCTGTGTTTGCTGGCTGACAGGACCGAAGGAGAGACGATTGTTCTCTACGTACCCAGAGACCCTCTCCTGCCAAGTCTGGGATGAGATCCTTTCTATAGCGCTAACTCCTCACAGTCGGGCATCTCACAGCAAAACACACACCATTACTGCTCTGGGTGGGAGGGTGATAGCATGCACGCTGAAAGTCAGTCAGATACACAAAGGTCTGTTTTACACCAACACTGCAAAAAATCTCCTGCTTTAGAGTGAACATGTTGGTTTTCCTTCACATAAATGCACAACTTAAGTCAGCTAATTCAAATCAAATCCTTGTTTTATCAGTTACATTTTGTAGATCCCACCGGACCTACACGTTTCAATTTGATCTGCTTTATTTAGAGATGTTTCAATTCAGCAAGTGCAAAAAGGTTTTATTTACCTTAATCTTTCAGAATACTCTTTTAATTGTTCTAAAGACTGATGTCTGTATTTTTCAAACGGGACTCTATTTTCCCACGTTTTTGTGTCTAAGTGACTAATGGGAACAACAGCTTCTGAAACTGGTCCAGTATTGAGCAAGAGCGCTGCAGACTGCAGCCACAAAACAGGCTGCAATGTCACAACTCAGGGCAAGTATGCAATTATGTCAGTTTACGCCCATAGAAAGTGTTTGTTTTTGCTACTGACAGGCTCAGATTGTTTTTCTAAATGTGACATATGACAACATTATGGAAAGGATTCCTACAGAGATAGACCTTTTTCTTGAAGAGTAATATCCTTTTGTTTAACCAGAAACAGCCCCAAAATTGGCTTCATCAAACCAACCAGACTGAGATCCTTTTTTGTGTTGTGTTAGTGTTTATATAAAAAGAGTCTTGTGGGTGTGAAAGTTGGGGTTTCAGAGTTGTTTCTGGGTAATCAAAAGGATCCTACTTTTCAACAAAAAGGCTTATTGCTGTAGGAATCCCTCCTTTAATGCTGACAGACCCTATAAATATAATAAAAATCTGAGCCTGTCAGTGGCAAAAACAAGCACTTTCAGTAAATTGGCGGCAGGCTCCTTAATTGCTGGAGTGGTGACATTGCAGCTTGTTTTGTGGCTGTGGCTGCAGCGGTCTCACTAGGTACTGGACTAACATAAAAAATTGTTGTCACCATTCACTTAAACACAAAAACGTGGGAATATAGAGTTAAAAAATGCCACACATACCCCTTAAGTTTATACATTTAGCACATGCAAGTGAGAAACATTTTTATTTGTCATTAGCAATGAGTATCAATCGATTAATACTCAGCAGCAGGTGTATCTGGAAAACTTTTGCAGACATAGAATAAAACCCCACATATTTTTTCTGACTTGGCTCAAGGTCAAGGTTCAATTTATTCATCCATAAAAACATATAAATCACAGAGCTGCCATCCTAATCAGCCAACGCTAATTACCAAAACATAGAAAACAGGTCTTGTTCATGAGAGGAAAGAGTTTATGAGTCAGAGTCCTTGTGTTAAGTTTGGAGGAGCTGTGGAGAGTAGACAGTGGCGGTGACGGACAGAGCAGGTCATCATCCGAGCGATGGCAGGAGAGGCGGGCATCGGAAGATTAAAGGTGACGGAGAGGGATGAAGGAGAAGCGAGAGATGAAAGGAAAGGGGAGAGGTGCGGAGGTCGTCCGGGGGGTGATCAGTGAGGTGGATGCGATGCCATCTGACAGGTCCAGCTGGGAGACTGCCCGCCCCCCAGCGCTGCAAACTGGTCAATATGGAGGCCAATTACTGCTGCCCATGTGACCAGGGCATCATCCAACCCTATCATAACACACGCGCACGCACGCACACATGCCATCTGTGCAGACCAGCAACGACCCCCCCACCCCCACCCCTTCTGATCCAGTTGCGTCCCTGTGCAGTGCACGCTCCTACTTAACCTCCTAAACAGGGGCCAGCCACGCCTCTGAAACATAGAATGAAGACAGGTAAAGTGGGACAATTTTTGGTAAATTACCACGAAAAACACCTAAAAATCTGAATACTACCATAGGTATCACTTTTATAACTTGTTATAGTTCTCTGCTATATTTCTATGATGAAATTATGTTGTTAAATAATTTAGAGACTAAAGACCTTCAAACATGTCAAAAACTCTGGCCTCTCTCTACCAACATGTTCAGGTAAAATGGGACAGAAGGTAAGGTAAAGTGAGACAATCATGTTTTGTTTTTGTTTTTTGCTTTTTTGTTTTTTGTTTAAATAGGCTAGTTAAATCTGTTTAGCAGTTCAGTCAATAATCCATTAAATAATTCATGTACAAAATATTGTCCAACTTTCCTGCCCAGTTTTCCCTGTTCTCTCGCTGCCTGATTCCTTGGTGCCATATTGTCTAAAGTGGCAGACATGGACTCACAGCCTTAATTTTAATATTTTTTCAGTGACAAAAATACTCAAAATGTCTGAGATGTGATAGGCTGCCACACAGTAGCATCAGTCCTAATTTTATGACACCTAGTAGCTTAAAAACAGGCTGCTCTACTTCAGAAAAATGTCCCACTAGAGCTCATTTTTTGTCCCATTTTACCTGAATGCATTCAAAACCCAAACTTAAGTGTCATATGATAATATTTTTGTGTTTAAGTCAAACATTTAATAAAAAACAACACCATACAACCTTTTTTTTTTTTTTTTTGCTGTTTTACCGTAATTGTTTTAGATGCAGAACTCCAGCATTAGAAAACCAACTTGACACATAGCTTTCCTTGCATTTTCTGACCTATTTTTTTTAAAACTCTTTTCCCTTCCTGTAATATATTAGTTATATTAAATCAATAAAGTACTTTTTTTCACGTCAAGTACATTTTTAGCAACAGCTCGACAGTATTCTTGATGACTGGATGCTAATATTTAAAGAGCTCGAGATGTAAGACATTCTTTGTCCCATTTTACCTGATGTCCCACATCACCAGACTTAATCCCACCAAGACTCCGTGAGGATGTCGATGACGGAGAGCTGTACAGGTCATGAAGACTTTCTCACACAACTCTCTGAACAAACACTTCTCCCTGCAACATCTGGCACCACCCAAACCCCGGAAAAACCTATCTGGCCACCCGCCAAAGGCCTGAAACCTACCTGGCGCTCACCCGGATCTCCACCTTCACCCCCACTACCCGGTTCCTCCCTGCCCCCTTTACCCTCCTGCTCCCTCCTCCTGCAGCCCTTGTTTCTCCCCTGGCAGGACCTCCAGCAGTAGCGCACTCTCACTTCAGCTTCTGCCTCCTCTTCTGCCCCACTGGCCTTGCTGCAGCGCGCACCATTGTGTGATAACAAACAGATGTTGTGGAATTTCCTCTGAATGGACTGCCAGTGACAGGCCTGCTCCCTTGTCTGGCAATTTAGGGGCACACTGGCATACAGTCTGGCACTGAGGTTGGCCGAAGTCTGCACGATTGTTTCCTCTGTATACACATGAGCAGCATTTTCAGTGCGCACGCAGGTGCCAGATAACTTAACAATCTTTGTGCATGTAAATTATTCAAACGCATGTGTGTATGGGTGTGCATGTGATTTTTTTAAATCTCTGTCCAGTTCAGCATGTAGTTTGTTTTTTAATCACTGACAGATTGCAAATGCTCACAATCTCCTGACCAGATTATCTCTCCCCCCTCTCCCTCTGCATTGAGTCCTAAATGCCTTCATATTTAACATCCATATTATGAACTGATATCTGCATTCTGCAAAAACACTCAGTTATTATTTTTGCTAGACGTTAATTGGAATTCACACCATAATACTTGTGACATTTTGATAATCGCACTATTGACTGTTATGTCGGACAAACACTCTTGATTTTTTTTTTTCTCTCTACCAAGTTGAGTGAGAAAAAGAGTGGGCATGAACATGATAATTTAAACAGCGAGATTCATTCACTCACTTTTCATCCTGAGTGGAGCACAGAGTGTCAGTGGAAGTTTGTTTTTTTCTCTCTTCTTCTTAAGACTGGCTGAGTCTGTCTGCAAATGTAAGTTAGTCCTTGCAATTTGCAAAATTATGGCAATTAAAGTATTAAAGGATTAATTTACAAAAAAAGGGGGGGGATTCTTTAAATTTTGCGAAATCTTTCAGCTGGTGACCTAGCCTAATTAAAAATTATTAAAAATGGGGGAAAAAAACACCTGTGAATTCTCTCATATAAAACATATTTTCTTATTTTGTCTTTACTGAAGAAAGGTGTGACATAATTAGAGTTTTTGCTAATTTGATGACACTCTTTTATGATGTCACAACTTCTCTCTCTGGTACACACACACGCGCTTAATGTCCAAGCAGAGGCCTGCAAAAGTAAGGCGTTTTAATCTTTGAGTTAATATATAAATTATCTAATTGCAAGAATGATTAACAGTAATAACCAAGCCAAAGAAGTTTACCTGATGTAAGATTTTGGTATTTTTGCTTAATTAAATATTTGGTCCTTTAAAGCTGAAAAAAAGATTGTGCAAACTGCTGTAAAAACAACAGAATTTAATTAAAGTTTAATCCAAATTTGGGCATTCTTTCTTTAAAAGTTGGCCTCCGTGTGTGGATCAGTAGAAGTTTACCACATGTAAGGCCTGTTAACAACCACCGTGTAATTCCAGGGATGCAGCACAGCCTTCTTTCAATGCATGAGCTCGTGTACAACATAACATTAGAGGGAAATATGCATATTCATAGGCCAACTCTTTACAAAAAAAATCTGCCTTTCTGTTGTGTATCTGTGTGTGTGTGCGCGCGCTTGCGTGTGGCGAAGGGTTACTCAGGATGAGCGCTCTCGTTTTTAAACGTCCTGGATAATGAACAGATGCTGCAAAAATTAGGAAAGAAACATCGACTCCTCCCAGCAGTGCCACTTTGGCCCGGTGAACTGGCACACTGGCGCACACACTGGGTTGTCCTCTCCGGAGCTCCTGGTGCTGCTGCTGGGGAACATTAAGGGACTTGGCACGGCTCTCCTCCGCCAGCCTGCCAGCCTCTCTCTCTCTCACTCCCTCTCACTCTCTCCGGACTGTGGAGGAAGAGGAGGAGGTGGAGGAGGTGATGGTATGGGGGGGTCGGGGAGTATTTTGATAGATGCCCTCTCCCACTGCTCGCTGGCCTCTCTTCTGGGCTGGCTCCTTCAGAAATGCAACTTTTTTTTTTTTTTACTTTGCTGATGAGGCCAAAAAAAAGATAGAGGCCTAAAACTAACACAAAAAAGTGTAACACAAGCTTTTGGCTGGTCGGTTTGAAAACAGCCGGAGCTGCAGAACTGTGGTTTGAGTCCCAACCGGGACTCTCCCACTAAATGAATGCACTCACAGGTGGAAGCGCGTGCCAAATGGAACATGTGTGTAATTTAAGATAGTGGTTTTATATTGAACCTAGAGGACAGAAGTTTATCAAAATGAAAAACAGTGCCACGGAAACGAAAGGTAGCCTATAAAGCAGAATTTATTCCGTGATTAAAAATTATTAAAAATATTTCACGCACTGTATCGAACGTCCTGCTATGTGTAATGTTAATATTTTGTCAGTATTTTTGCCTTTTTTAAAGTGCATAAAACAAAATTTGCAGCAGCATGAACCTACAAGTGTAGGACTCAACCTTCAGAAATTATATTTTCATGAAAAAATAAGTTAAGTCATCTTTTAATCATTTACGCGTTATTTTTGCAATTATGCAGGCGGGACAGGAACATTTTCTTTATATATTTATTTATTTTTAATGTAATTAGGTGCTGTAAAATGTGACGATCTGTTGGCTGAAATTATCATATTATAGACTTTATCATGCACTCTAACTGTGCTAAAATTTAGTTGATGTTTTTTTTACACATTTTTTTTTAATGTAGCTATTTTACATCAATGTTTGCTTTTGGCTAAATATTATAAAGTCCTTGTTTTGCCATCCAAACTTTTAATATTGCATGTAAAGACACTGCATTTCTTTGGACAAGAAAAAATATTGGAGAGAATCATCAGAGAAAAAAATCTTGTGGATCTTTCACTTTAAAATTATTCCTACATTTGTGTGTAACAAAATTTTAGTAGTCTATAAAGGCTTCCCGGGCCGAAATCCACAACCCACTGCTGATACCCACGCAGTTTTATTTTGAATAAAATGAGTAATAAACTTCATAGTTAAGCTATTGCAGGTATTGATATTTATATTTGGATTTCTATTGGCCACAAACACTCGCTACCCAAAGCCTGTGTGTGTCCTTACAGCAGTGAGCACCCAGGACATTTTAGGGAACATATGGGTCCCGGGGCAGCGCTCCAAACCCAGCCAGGGTGGCAACGGCTGCCCCTTGCACGGTGTGTGTGTGTTTATGTGTGTGGTCACCAAGTGATATTTAATATTCATATGTCTCAGTAATCATTTAACTTTCCCTATGTGCAAAGTTAATGTGTGTGTTTACATATATTTATTAAAGATACAGATGTAGGCTAATTGATTTAAACAGCCTCAGATAAATAAATCCATATGTTTAGAATGCACATCCAAACCCATGTTTAAAATGCAGGACTATAAATATGAGATGTGTGTTTAAAGTTACAAGAGGTGAAGCTATGAATAATAATCATAATTTATATGTGATGTTTAATGCATTATCGAAAGACGACACAGATAGAATAACGAATATTTACATTTTGTCTCAGGTGTTAAAGTTGCACGACACAAAGTTTATTATTAATAGAATTTAAAAAGATAAAGAATTTTTCAACAATTAGGCCTTTTATTAATTTAAGGCTGATCAAAGGAATATATAATGCATCGAAAATAGTGATAAAATGGCGTGTTTTTATTATTTTTATGTCTGGATGTGACATTGGTTTGCTTTTCCCCCCTCACTTGTCATTAACGCATTGCTGTGAAACCAACAGACCTGCAAAGAAATATCAGGATTGGATCTAAAAATAACTCCTAAGACGTGTTCACAAGATTTTAAAATATAATGGTGTGAATAACAAGAC
The DNA here is from genome assembly GCF_008729295.1 of Plectropomus leopardus. Classification (NCBI taxonomy): domain Eukaryota; kingdom Metazoa; phylum Chordata; class Actinopteri; order Perciformes; family Serranidae; genus Plectropomus; species Plectropomus leopardus. The sequence goes on along the minus strand of NC_056479.1, from coordinate 11,110,384 downwards.
CATTATTTGTTGCATTATTATCAGACCTCTTGTTTGGATTGTTTGGATTTTTACCAAATTTAGAGCTCAAACAGTCCGAGTCATGCGGCAGCTGCAGGAGCTCTCCGCGGTGCTGAAACTCTGTTATCTTGACGGTCAGTATGAAGCAGACCTCCATTACTATCCTGATGACCTTGAATGCAGGGATGGGCATCAGCTAACCTGCACTGTTTGCATTATTAACCCGTGTGACCAGACTCTAATCAAGCTGTATTCTCCAGCTAACTGGATCCAAATTTATACCAAATCCACTGTATTTTCCTCCTGCAGTCGCAGATTTTCAAAAGACTGCTTGTAATTTTGAGCTGTCTGTCAGATAAAAATGACGCATTGGCAACTTTGAGCTGTCTGTCAGATAAAAATGACGCATTGGCATCACTTCACTAAGAAGGATGACAAAACTGCCCTAAGTCGAAGGCCTTGAGGTTTTGTGAGGAGCTCCTGCAGGCTGTGGCATCAGACTCATATTATCCAATAACGAAAAAAAAAAAAAAAACTTGCTGCAGGTTAATGTTTAATTACCCTTTTAAATACAAATGTCCGATTAAAATCCCATGTAAAAAACAAGACAAAACAAAAAAACACCCGAGTTCTCAATTTACCGAGTAATTATATTTTTGTAAAGTTATTTAATGTTGTAGCCTATAATTAAATGCTGCTCGATAGGTGGGGAAAAAAATCAAGTTGCACATGTCTCATCAATCGCCATTTTATTTTACCACACAGTTGGTTGAATACAAACTTGAAAGACTTGAATTTTATGAAAAAATGTTCAGCAACACATGGGATCCCTTCATTTCCATTTACTATTAACATTAGTTACAAAAGAAAAGCAACACAATAAATACGTGCAATAATAACAATAATCATGATGATAATCATATTAATAATAATAATAATAATAATAATAATAACATAGCACTGCAAATAAAGGCGAAAATATTGAACCAAAATTGAGTTGAAAAACAAAATACAGTGCAATGGCTGAATGAATAAATAAGAGTTCAAAAACGCAAATGAGAAAAACGTCTGATTTCATTTACTCTGATGATTTTTTTTTTTCAATTTTTGGAAGTTGATTTTGGCCAGCCCACTGTCAGATTCGTGTGTGTGTGTGTGTGTGTGTGTGTGTGTGTGTGTGTGTGCGAGAGAGAGAGAGAGAGAGAGAGAGAGAGAGAGAGAGAGAGAGAGAGAGAGACATACAGCAGTGTCTTCCTGGGCCTTGTTGCCACGCTCTGTGGTCTCGTTGGGTTTTGCATAGATGCGAAACGATTGATTTGCTAGAGAACAGACTCTTCTGAAACAACCAAACTTGCACTTTTTCTAATCAGTACAGCTTTTTCCCTGTTAATTTCTTCAGATTTCAATATTTCCCCAAAACACCACAACCTCCCAAATCTCGCACGTTTGGGCGAGTAAATGTGATTTGCATTAGCTTGTTCATTGATTTATTTCTAATTTCCAAATATTAGAAAATTGCCACCAATGTCAAGATGTAGCCGTAGCCAGTGATGTAGTGGTAAATAAATAAGTGGGTAACTTTAAATCATCAAAACAACCACCGATACAAACACAAATCACGTTTTTAAGAAACATTTATATTTTTGATATTCCCTCGTCATCATAGATGTTGATATTTGTTTATCATTTTTCCTTTTAGGGTTTTATTGGATACATTCTGCTGCACAGAATCATTGTAGGCCATTACCCTCCACTACATCTCTGACTATAGCAAAAGAAAAAGAAAAGACGGAATAACTGAAAGAAAAACACTGAATGACAACGAGTGAAACATCTCTCCAGAACATCCTGGCAGGTAAGCTTTTTAAAAAGTGTGCCGTGGATAGATTGTTGATTGCAAAGAGGAGTCGCGCGATGGGCTTCTCATTTTTAATTGTGAAAAAACGCATTCAGTTCATCATACACGGGGGCCCGTTCGTGGTGTAAGTGCATGTCGTGGTAAGGCAGGACGTTTTCCGAGTGAATGCCGCTCCGGGCCCCCGAGGAGCCAAACACCAGGTTGTGTGGCCCCGTGGGTCTGGAGCCAGGCAGGCCGGAGTAATGCATAGAGTAGTGGTACCCCTTCTCGTTGTCGGGGGACGCAGAGCCTTGGTGCTTCAGGGAAAAGTTGCCATTGACGCACAGGGGCGGGCTCAGGGGCCCCTCATATTCGGGGCTGTTATACTCCGGGGACCCGCTCCCACCATACAGAGAGTCGTAAGCCGAGCAGTAGCCGTGCGTCCTCAGCGGATGCGAGTTCGAGCCCGGCTGGCAGTGGGGGCTTGAGAGGCGCGCGCACTGGTAGGGGTAGGAATGCATGGAGAAGGAGCCGGAGCCGTACCTCCCCCCATCCTGACACTGCTGCTCGGTTAGGAAGTTACGGGAGTTTAGCTGCAGGCATCCCGCCACCAGGTTGGTCGTGGGCTGGGAGAGCCCCTTGCACAGCGTCTGGACGTAGGACACAAGGTCGGGCCTTTTTCCAGAGCGCAATATCTCTGACAGGGCCCAGATATAGTTCTTGGCCAACCGCAGCGTCTCGATTTTGGAAAGTTTTTGCGTTTTGGAGTAGCAGGGAACCACTTTACGCAGATTGTCGAGCGCAGAGTTCAGATCGTGCATTCGGGTCCGCTCCCGCGCGTTGGCCTTTACCCGTCGCATCCTGGAGCGCTCGATGCGGGCCGGGGTCATTTTGCGCTTCTTGGGGCCTCTTTTCTTGGGCCTGTCCCCCTCTGTGTCCTCTCCGTCGTCCTCTTCTTCCACCTCGTCCTCGTCCTCGTCTTCCCCAGCGTGCTCGGAGTGCGTCCGGCTGCCTCCTCTCAGCTCGGATCCCTCCATGCCGTCCTGGGTGTCCTGATCCTCATCTTTGATCTTGGGGTCCTCGTCCTCGCTGTCCTCCGGCCAGCCCGAGTATTTCTGCACGTCGGGAAGCAGCGAGGGGTCACTGAAAAGCCTCGTCAACATTGTGGCTCTGAAGAGAGGAAAGGAGATCGAAAATGAGGCCTTTCAGTCATGCACACAGTGTCTATGTAAACGTAGAATAAAAAAAGAAGACAATAATTCTAGCAAAATTTCAGAAAAAAATGCAATCAAAAACTCACTTTTACGAACGTAAAATATTGCAAGTTCCAATTAAAATATTTTGATTGCAAGATGTCAGATCACCCAAAAAAATCAACACAGTTCCTTTTTCTTAGAAATATACCCGAGTCATTATTTTTGCCGAAAGGACAAATTGTGTAAATATGAAGGACATAAAAAAAACTGAACGAAATCAGCTCTTAAAGCTTTGCCCTGAGTTACAGCCAGACGGATCTCCATTTAATTCCCTGCTGTCATCCGTGTGCCCTGTCGCGTCCTCTCGCAGCGGGTCCCAGCGGCAGGGGCCACATTACAGGTCCCATGGGGGCCCCCACTTTCACTCCTCCTGACGCCCATATACACTCCTGGCTGCATTCCAGCACTATTCATCCACACCGTACACCTCTCCCCTCAGAGGAGGCGAAAAGGGGGATTTTATTTAATTGATAGGCTGTAGCTCCGTTTAAAGTCACGCTGATGATTAAATTAAGGCTCACAGACATGTCCTAAGCCAGGCTGTAAAAAGGATTGGAGAGATACTTAAATACCAAGGCCTATAGGCAAAAAAGGAGGAAAGATAGTCTATAAATCATGGTTTACAACTGGAGAAATATATTTATTTATTTTTTTAAATTATTATTACCTTTCACTAAAATTGTAATCATATAATTTCATATGGCAAATAAATTTATCGATTTTATCTCAGTATAATAATAATAATAATAATAATAATNAACTGGAGAAATATATTTATTTTTTTTAAAAATTATTATTACCTTTCACTAAAATTGTAATCATATAATTTCATATGGCAAATAAATTTATCGATTTTATCTCAGTAT
>NC_056479.1:11098947-11101748 GCF_008729295.1 Plectropomus leopardus | reverse complement strand
TCTCTGAACATTTTTTTTGCATAATATCTAAAAATCTCCCAACAGCTAACTTTTAATGTAATTTTCTTGTCACCTTTTTCCTTCTTTTTTCACACCCAGATATTTAGGTTGCTCATTGCCTTTTCCACGTGGTTTAGGTTGGTTTACATGCTTGTGAAAGACACAACAAAACTGATGTAGATCCAGATTCTAAAGGGTTAGTATGATAACGTAAACTCATCTCCCAATAGGAATGTTATAGTGATTCTAAGATATATGTATATGTTTTTTCTTTAACAAAAATTAAAATATATAATTATAAGAACTATAAATATATTTCTCTGAACATTTTTTTTGCATAATATCTAAAAATCTCCCAACAGCTAACTTTTAATGTAATTTTCTTGTCACCTTTTTCCTTCTTTTTTCACACCCAGATATTTAGGTTGCTCATTGCCTTTTCCACGTGGTTTAGGTTGGTTTACATGCTTGTGAAAGACACAACAAAACTGATGTAGATCCAGATTCTAAAGGGTTAGTATGATAACGTAAACTCATCTCCCAATAGGAATGTTATAGTGATTCAAAGTCAAGCAATATTGCAGTTATATGCATCAAAACTCCCAATGCCAAATAAGTTCTACTTTATCCACAACCAATTAACCTCTTTGAAGACTCTATTCTCATATAGTTGAAGAAGATAATACAGTAATATTGTATGGTGCCTATTATAAAATTACACCAATTCACTCTTGAGCAAATGAAAGAATCTGGATTTACCCTCCACCACTTCACTGGTTCAGAAGGCGGGTGGAGGTAGGGGGATGGGGATGCATTATAAGTGCATTAAGGCCGTGGAACAGAAGGCATATTGTTTATTTATTTACCTAATTGGATCAAATTATGTTTCAATGTATTCAGAGAAACAACAACCCAAAACCAATTGTGATTTGTTCTGACTCTTGTGGGCACAACACCGGGCACAGATGACCCACTTGCCAAAAGCTGAAAATGAGTCAGATTAGAAATTTTATATTTGTGTGTGTGAGGTTAAGTGTGAAGATCAAATGTTTACTGGTATCTGTGTCCGAATGTGTGAGGTTTGCCAGAGCTGCTGCTGCTGCTGCTGCTGGTGTTTCCAGCGTGCAAGGGGCGCCTGCAGGGACGAGAGAGAGGGGGAAAGAGACATATAGAGACAGTGAGAGAAAGAGAGTGAGACCCAGGTGTGTAGGCCCACTAGGGATGTATGAAAAATGAGGAGGAAGGGGGGCGTAGCTGTAGATGACGGAACTGGTGCTGGCAGAGGTGCCCAGCATTTAGGCATGTTGGCACATCATTGGCGTTGATGCAAGAACTCCTAACCACCAGCATCCCTGTTCCTTCAGTGTGTTTGCCTCCCATCATTGTGTCCATCCCGACTCCGAGATCTCTCTATTTAGCAGACATTAGTGGAGTTAATGTGGGAGAAATGAGCCCGATGACCACCAAGTCCAACTTGGCACAAAGACACCCACCGGACTGAGGGAACAGGGACCTGGAGGCTGAGAAATAGCTGATAGAAGCTCATCATGTCCTTGGGCCTGGATCACCCCTACGTCTCCTCCAACTGAGGTAGCGTTTGGGGGGGTTGCAGGGTCATCCCAGGGGTCACCAGTAGTGTGGCAGCTGCTGCTAGGGAGCCGTGATGCCGCACATTCACTAATGTGTCTCATCCCTTATGGGATGAGGATAGTAACCTGGCACTACCCCAAACCATGGTGGGGTGATTGTGTCAGTGTGTGTGTGTGTGTGTGTGTGTTTGTGTGTATGTGTTTATGTAGGGGGAGAGGGGCTTCACTGCTTGCCAAATCAGTGCCCTATCCTACCTCAGCTGCACTGAGGAGGGGGGAGATGCAAGGGCTGCGGCCATGGAGGAGGGCGGGCTGATGCTTCTCAACAAGTCCCAAACAACCTTCAGGTCACCTTGCCAAAATAAATGCTAAATGTCAACAGCGTGGCTTTAGCCAGTGCCGGGCTAGAGGCGACTCCAATCAGGGAGGCTTTGATCTGATATTGAAAACGCCGGAGGAGAGCTTGTCTGGAATTACGATATTTTAGAATGACTTTGCATCCTGTTTGTATGCGGATTAGTCTTAAGTAAGGGCCACCTGCTGTGCCTTTTTTGTAGGCTAAATGCATGTAATCAAGATGCAAAAATGTGAAGCCCTTTCCCTTTAAGATATCAAATTCTCCATCACTCTTTTCTCTCCTCTATGGTCAAATGACACCCAATAGCCTTTCAAAGTCATCAAGCCACACCTCCGTACCTTTGTCATCTTCCCCCTCCCTTCCTCCTTTTCCTCACTGTCAGACGTGTGAGGTGATGACCTGCACTTCACTTGTCTTTCTGGAAGAAGTGCAAACTTCTTCTGGCACAAATATGAAATACAGCACACACGCGCGCACACACACACGTGCGCGCGCACACACACACACACACACACACACACACACACACACACACACCCTCCCACCCCCACCAGACTCCCGGACCCCATCTGCACTCTCCTCTCTCCAGCCCCCTAATTGCATATGCACAAATGCAAATGCCTATTAATTAATTACTTGACTAATTAGTGCAGTGGTATTTTAGAGCGATAAATCAAGTGGAGATGGGGGCCGAGGATGGCGGGGGCAGGAGGAGGGCTGCGCAGAGCATCGACAATGAACCCACACCAGAGGGAGTCTTCTCCTATTGTACAAGTCCTGTGTGTGTGTGTGTGTGTGTGTGTGTGTGTGTGTGTGTGTGTGTGTGTGTGTGTGTGTGTGTGTGTGTGTGTGTG